>NC_051161.1:62134078-62252339 GCF_013339745.2 Dermacentor silvarum
TTGCCAACAATTATATTGTTCTCTGCCCCGGTTCTGTCAGGTGTTCCTCAAGGCACCGTCCTGTGTACCTTTCTGATTTATATGAATTGGCTAATTGCACTCAGTGCCAAATCCGAGTGTTTGCCGCTGACTGCGTCATCTATCGTCCTATACACAGCACTTCTGATCCACTAATCCTGCCGATCCGATTTAAACTGCGTTAAATCTTGGCGTGCATCATTACTAACGTCCCTCAATGTCCCTAGAACTGGGCATATTCCCTTTCTTCGCAGGGCGTCCTCGCTGTTCCCAACATGTAACATTAACGGCTCCGAAATTCCCTGTTGCACCAGATTCAAATAGGTGGGCATTAACTTCACTTCAGACCTATCCTGGTCCTCCCACATATCGTCTATTGTGAACGAGGCTAACCGCGTGCTCGAATATCTGCGCCGTAATTTGGGACTCGCCCCTACCTCCGTTCAAATTCTATCCTATACGAAACCTTATAGTTCGCCCAGAACTAGAATACACTGCCGCCTATACCATTCTAATCATGTTAGCATGCTATAGAGGCCGTCCAAAACGGAGCTGTTAGGTTTGCCTACTCAGATTTCTCTTGCTTCACTGGCGTCTCCGCACTTAAACTCACAGCCTTTCTAGCGTGTTTAAATTCAGAGCACTTTAACCCTTGCTCTGACGACGCTTGATCTCTCGCCTCTGCTTTTACTATAAGTTCTGTCATACTTAACTTGATGTATATAGCTCAACATGCTAAGCAGGACGGCAGAGGAGACGGAGACACTCTGATTGTTGGCCGATGGCTGCTCCCTCGTACTGCGCCCAGCACTTCCGATCCCCTTATCCTGCAATCCAGTTTCAACTGTAATCACACCTCGGTGTGCGTCATAACTAATGTCCCTCAATGTCTCCAAAACTGTGCACACTTCCTTTCATCGCAGGCAGCCCTACCTGTCGCGCTATTTATACCTCAAGTTAAACAGTACCCACTAGCCCACCAGTCTGTTCTTCTATGATACTTCGCGTGCTACTTCCATAACCATTCCCTCTTATCGCAGCTCTCCCCTCATAAGTCATCATAAAGCTGTTTACCCACCGCCAGTGCGCTTCTTGTCCCACTTGAACTCATTCTTCATGCAAACGGCACGGGACTCTAAACCATCACCCGTCAACGCCATATAGATAGCACCGAAAACATGGTATTCAAGAACATCATCGAGCACTTCGCCACGTGATTTGACCCACACCTCATGTAGTACCCCTTACGGGGGCATTTGAGGTGATAAATAAATAACATTAAATAAATAATGCGGAGTGAGAGAGATAAATGAGATGATCCCCCATATCGAAATGCGGCCGCCGCGGCTGGTACTGAACACGCTAAGTCGAGCTCAGCAGTGCAGCACCATAACCTGCACCACAGCCAGGCTACTGTGGCAGGTTTATTCACTGCGGAATAGACTACATTAAAAAAAAAAGCAAGCTTTAGGCCAGACAAACAGCTGTGATTACATTTCAGCTCAAATTTAAACGAACCCAATATGTTCGAAATGTATCCTGCAGGGCCCAGTACTATACATGAAAAAACAGTGCCAAAGACACGTTGCAGGCTAGAACATAGCAGTTCATGGCCGACCTCTCAGCTTTTCTCTCATAACATAGATCCCTGTCATTCTCCTCTTTCATCGTGCTGGACAATATAAGAAGTAATCAACGTCTAAATAGCACGTCAAAAGAGACATAAATGTTGTTGAAACGATGGGCGAATGGGCATGTTGGTAATCCATGAGTAATGATAGCAGCTCAGCGCGGAGGGGTAACGACACGGAGAAAACAAGACAGGAAATGACGTCGTCGTTGCCGTCGTCGTCTAATAAGGCTACCCCTTTTCCTATATTACACGAAATAGAAACATAAGCGTAAACAAAACAAAAATAATGCCAACCAGAAGAAGCGATCCATAGCACTCGCATTATGTAATAGAAATTAGTGTATGTACACCGGGACGCTCTACTTGAGAAGTTGCGAAAGAAAGCCCTCGCACATGCGCCTCTTCAACATCTTTATAGTTTCCGGAAGGATTTGCTAAAGCCCGCGAATAAGATTCGTGCCTCCTTCTCAGATTTTTATGAGACACTCCAATGTTTTACAGCTGGTGAATAGCCCAGTGACAATGATAGAGACGCTCAGGCGGAGGAATTCCCAGCCTCCATCGCCAAGCTGAACCCGCCGGTAAAGCTACTACACACCACCACCACAATGGAACTCCGCGAAGTATGCAAACACTCGTCTCATGGTTTGGATCCGCATCCACAGCTCCGTCTTTCGCCAGGGATGTCGCGAGCTAGAGAAACGCTTCTGCGCATTTCTGTGACTTGGCGAGCCCTTCTTTCTTATTTCTATTCATTTTTTTAATGCGGAATGGCCGACCACCCTGCGACAATTGTGCCCTCGAGAAGACGAGTGCGCGCCTCCTTTGTGAATTTGTTCACAAAGGAGACACGCAATTTATTCGTTCGCATGGCCTCACTTTATGCTGAATGAACAAAACGTGAAATTTAATTGTGGTTGTTTTGAGCGGCTCGCGTGTAGCGCCGTTTGCATAAAACGGCTGCCACATTTTAGGCCCAAATAACGAAGAATGTTTAACCATTATCCTCGTGTTTTTTTTTTCTGTTATGTCGGCGCCAAACATGCAGATTATACTCTGTGATAGAAAGCGCAGCATATCCCTTGTGTGGCTTAATATGTTTTCTACACATCTTTACCGCGCCATTTCGAGAAATACTGCGCCTGCAATGTCTATTATCATGTAGTGGTAAAAATTAATCTGCCCGCTACAATTCTTGCGAGCACTTGCTGCTGAATTTTCTGTGTTGACTCTTGCATATCAAGGACGAGGTGGCAGCGTCCTTTTTCAAATTCAGGTATGACACAATCTACAGGTGGAGTGCGGAAGACAGGCGTTAGCATGCAAGTGGAGCTTATCACTATTTCCGGCTAACGGGTTTATACCTCTCCCCCGCCTATTACATGGGTCGCTTTGTAGAGACTGAGGTAGAAAGTACTTCGGATACTTGATTTATCTATGTTATCTAGGAAGAAAATATACAAAAATTATTAATGGCAATGAAGTCGAGTGTCTGATGGAATCCCATCTGGTCAGGGAAGATCATAGTCAACAATACACACAGCGCAGATCAAGGTGAAATGTATTCAGTCGAAGAACGTTTCAGACCCCCAAGGGAGCATTGTTCACAATCACATGACATTAAAAAAATTCGTCGGCCCTTCCACTTCATGCAGATGGTTAACCAGCGAAGCTGAAACGTGCGGCCCCGGTGTTTATCACCGGGTTAATCCCGAGGGTTCATTAAAGTAATTCTCAATTACGAGGTTAGACACACGTTCGGCTGCGACGGAGAGAACGATGTCACTGACGGTATGCCTGCAGTCCGCCGTTGTCGCTTGCGTTCGATGTCTCGAGTTTGCTCGGTGGCGTGGTTATCAGCATTCGCCCGCCATTGCCGCTTGCGGTTCTTCAAAATTAAATTGCTGCGAAATTAAATCTGTCCGTCACGGTAAGACAATGAATGGCTCATACACCCGTAAACGCGGCTTCCACATTACGACGACAGAAGAGAAGTGAAATTCTACACTGAAATGATCAGCGGCAACGCAGCCACATGTGGAAGAAGACGACGACGACGAACGCGGGAGCAGTGGCACGAGCGCGTGCCGATCACGGGCGCGAGCTTAACCCAAGGGGCGCCAACGAGCCAGCTGCGGAAGAAGACGACGAGGCTCGAGCTAATGCTGATGATGATAGTTTTCTGTACAAAGGCGATTTCGCCTAGCCATATACGATTTAGCCTAGACATATAAAGCTTCGCTTTAATAATAACAATACTAACAAGCTAACGGCGCAACTGAGAGTGCAGCATGACGTCTGTCCATGCCATTAACCAAATAATCTAAGTAGGTATACACTTTTCAGTCCTCACTCGTTGATAAAAAGAGTCCTCCACAAATGATAAATGCATGATAGGTCTAAGCACAAAACTCATTTCAACTTCCGTCCACAGAAAAGAGCATAAGTAGGTCACTTCCAACATAACAGCACATGACTACTTATCACAAACACTGATCTAACTAGTGTGTCCACCAGAAAAGCATTTACAATATGTTTTACATTTTGCCACAGATTATTTGCTGACCACGGTACTTCATTCGCAAATCGCGGACTGGAGAGTGTTTTGGCATGTTTTGGCATTTCAGCGTTAACTAGGGAGAGAGAAGGGGCCTTCGAGGCTGAAGTCCGGCTTACTAAAATTGGTGCCCCAAAAGAGAACCAATTAGTGCCCTAATTTTCCGATTGGCTGACAATCCCATGTGAAAGTTCTCGTGTCAATGTCACTTTTCCCATAATAACTCACGACCAAAGATATTCGCTAAACTTCCGTCTTCCGAAAGCAATTTGGCCGCAGAGGAGACCAAGACATCGATTTGGTCACGATTGTTTACTACGATCTGTTTAAATATTTATCACAATTCATTAACGCCTCCGATGCATAGAAACACTGGGACGACACAACACCGACGCGGCCCCGATGTCATTATTCGCCGACGGTCACGCAAGTCGTGGGTTAACGGCAGGCAACCATGTCATACCTGCGCGTCGATGTAGACACTCTGTCACAGGGAATATGCATTTACAGGAACCCTACTGAGTCATGGCCGGCCATATTATTGGGCCTAAATCCGATAATCGGGTCACGTAAGCGTTAGCAAGTCAGATTTCTGACTCGACCCGCTGGCGCATACAGTAGCCCGAACGAAGTTTGTGCTACGGAATTGAGGAGGACAGGCAAAGCGGACAAAAGCAGTCCGTCTATACACCACTGCACGAATGCGCATGTTACTGTCACACGTTTTGCCGACTTTGCATCACGTGCAGGTAAACATTTATTTCAACTTTTATTTCGATAGAAATTATATGGACACTCCAAGAGAATTTTTGTCGTCGTCGTCGCCGTTGACGTCGCCGTGAGGTTCCGTATATATTTAGGTATTTGTATGCTACATGCCACGCCATGCTATATGACATGCGGTAAATGCGGGTTATAATGCCACACCATTCTATCAATAAAGTTGCTCATACCAGGTCTTAGATTCCTGACAAAAATATTCGTAAGGAATTTGAGTATTGCAGCCCATAAACAACTGTCATGAAAGAAAACAGCGACATCTCATGCCTCTTATCTTAAATATTCTCGAACCTAAATATTAAAAGTGCGAAACAATAACTGAGCTCAAACCAAAAACTTATGCATTTATATTGGTGCGGCTGTGCACAACCACCGGGATCGGCCCAGGAATTAGGTTTGAAACATACCCGATAGGGAAAAGTGGCGGTAAAGTCACGAAGAAAGGCATTGGCTTCAATTAATAAACGTAAGTGAAACTTCCCGATGGCAGAATTCAAACATAGGACCCCTGCTCGATATCCAACAGCCCAACAGCTCGTTTTTACTTAGCTTACGTTTACTTCAATTCATACTTCCACTAGAGCCAAAGTGTTAGACTGTGATACTCTTAGAATTGCTCCTGTGCTTTAGCTGATTTAAAACTAAGCGCTTAGCTTTCTGTACTTTGTCAGTCACGGACATGATGATAAAAGAATATGACGCGCTGGGTGCTTAGATACAAATACGTGAATCAGCGCTCTCGGAGGTCGCGGGTTTGGTGTTATGCAACCTCCCCAAAAGGAATGGTGCGCTTCACAAACGTTCACTGATAGACCGTTACGTTGTTTATAAGCACGGTGAGTAGTATATACCAAAGCTGCTACTGAGTGGCCAGCCGCGTTTGCTTAGTCTAAACAACTCGTATGAAAGATGCATAACGTCGGCACATGTGCTGTCTTTTTCTTTCGATTCACCTTTCGCGTCATTTATAAGTTATATTCTCGTACTTTTGCACGTGACTAATGTGACACGCAACAATAAGTAAGTACAAATAGGGATGAACAAGTGACAAATGAGTTCGCTCTATTTAGGACAATTTGTCATGACGGTATGTTCCCGTGACGCTCTTCAGAGATCACCAGTTTTTTTCAAACGTATCTCTAGTAGTACAGTCGAGTCTTGTAGCACGCGGACTGTTAGTTTATGAAGTAGCTTAACGTTGCCATCGCTTGAAAAACGCCTTTAACAGTAAATGCTCCATATGTCTTGTTTTACTAAATTTGTTACAAAGAGAACAAGCAGAGAGAGGGTAAGAGCGAAAGAGCATCTTGTTGGTAAGAAGGAGGAGGGGAAAGAGAAAGGCAGAAGGTAGGGAATGGTTGGTAGAAAGGATGGTGAGTTGTTGGATCCCTTATTCCAGCTATCGCTTGCAGCGTTCTTCACCGCGTCGCCGATGAAAACCACGAGCCACTTTTGGTCTTGGCATGAGGTGGCTGTTGTCAGCCACTCGGCAGTAGGCCGGTTTAGTGGCGAGATATGCTGAGGAATAGGAAGAGAACATACCCTCTTGTGCCAATGCGACACTTAGGGTGAGTGCCAAGTTTATTGTGAGAATGAAGAGTTGACACAATATCGATAATTGTTTTGTACATGGACTAAAGTTATTAACTGGTTAAATCCGGCTGACAAGTCTCTATGTCGTACCACTTGGCACAATAGCGGAGCTGCGAGAAAATGCTAACACCTCGTGAAATTCCCATGCTCACGTCGTCGCCGTGTAGGTGAATTCGCAAAGGCGCCATCAACCACAACACAAGTCCCAAATTATTACGCTTACGATAGAAATAATACCCTATATAGTATGAAATAACGTGGCGTTACTCTCTTTCATTTCTGATGGAAGTTGGGGAACTGCACTTCTAACGGGCCCTAAGACAAAATCAAAAGAAACTAAAAAAAACATAAGACTGACAGTCACGATTTAATGAACAAAGTTCAAACTGTTTATTTCCGGTGAAGGGCTATTTACACAATAACAATGCAGCTCAGGAAGCCCCAGTAACGCCATCAAGCTTAAATTCATTGGTGGAAAGTTCGAATGTTAGGTTATCATAAAGGTCAACAACACGGAATAAATGTTGGTATTAACTTAACGCTGGAACGATGATAAAAATTGAAAGACTTTACTGCAAAGCGCATCTCATGAACCAGGCATTCTTGAGGACACGGGCTTCCATGCTTTTCACTTCAGAAAGAGTGCGTACAGCTTTATTCTGTCATAAAGAGCTTGCAGTTTAAGTAATACCGTAACGCAGACATGGACGGCAGCAACAGAGCGGGTAGCGACATCTTGTGGCAGTTTCTTCAACGATAAACTGTCATAACTAAACGTTATCGCGTTGCGTCACTTCTTTAGTCACAGGAAAAGAAAACAGCATTTGTACATTCAGTCATTAGGATGCTGCCAACACCTTTGTGCTGTAGCAGCTGTGTTATGCATTGCCCATTATTGAGCAATGACAACTTAATGCGCTCTGCTTCGGTTCAACGTCGCAAGGTGGCGACTCCGGCACTGCTGCTGACGTCTACGCCTTCATTATTCTGTATCGCGTAAACGGTAATACGTACCCGGACAAGCTAAAGCTATCATTAATGCTCAAGAAGGTCTACGGCACTGACACGTCGTCGTGTACAGGCTCCGTAGGTACGCGCCGTCATCGCGAGTCCGATCACGCGCTGACTTCACAACCGGCGAGAGGCGGGAAGTCGCAGTGGTTGGTGACTTTGTTGAAGTGCAGTCCCGGCGCGCAGTCCATTTTCATGCCGAAGCCGGCGCTGCAGACGGTGTACTTGGTGCAGTCGTCCGGATCTGGCACGTAGAGAGGAACCATGCCGTCGGTTGGCGGGCAGCTGGGATCGGAGGGTAGACCACCGGCAGGTGCACCGCCAGCTGCGCCGGGAGCTGCGCCACCCGGTGGTGCACCACCGCCGAAACCACCGGACGCGCCGGGGCTGCCCCCGACACCCGGTGGTGGCGGATTGGCGGGTGGTCCGCTTGGACTGGCGAACAGTGCCGCCGACGTCAGGGACACGGTGACTGCCGCGGCGAACACAACGAACAAGAACGTCGGATGTCCCATTGCCACCGTCGTCTGTGTGGCCTTTGTCGGAGGAGCTGAGGAAATGAAGAGAGAGAGAGAGAGAGAGAGAAAAGGTGTAACACCAAATTTAATGACGAACGCTGCTCTTGACTTTAATATCTTCGTGTACTATATAGTACGCCTATACTATGCCAGAGAGCTTTGACAAAATAACTCACTGCACTATATGACTCGATTGTTATATGGTCACCGGGATGCTGAAGCCTAACTGAAAACATCAGTGGTCATTTGTGGGTGGGGCCGGGATCAAATTGGGTGACAAGTCTTACGGCAGCGTACGGCTACGTTTTCGGATCTTCTTAAACCTATTCCTTGTGCCTATAGGTCGTTATATCAAGAAATGCTAAATTATACTACCACCCGAAGCTGCGCGAAAAACTGCGCAAAAGGTCTCCCCCCCCCCCCCCCCCCCCGGCACCGTTCTTATTTATTTATCGTTTTTTCTTGCCTTCTATTTTTCCCCCAGAGACGCGCTCATAACACGATAATGCTGTTCGTCCTCTCCACTCAATATTGAAGTGGAAAGGTCGACGCGTTGGTAAGAATTCATAATGTTAAAAGCGGCGAAGTAGGAGGCAAGAAGCCAAATAACCAACCGTCTGGTTGATCCGCGAAGGGGCGGTGTGCGAGTTGGAGAGTTAGTGATGGGCCGGTGCACGAGGACACAGTTCGCAGACTTCCGTCATTCAATACACTAATTATCTCACCCAGCATAAAAGGTAGCATGTCAGGTGATCAGTCATGCTAACATCTCTAGCTTATCATTAGTCAGTACCCCCCCCCCCCCCCCCCCCTCTCCTCGCTCTCTAAAACAAGCGGGGCTGGATATTCTGAAGTCCAGCGCAACTCACAACGTCAACGCCACTACTTTTCTCCATTCAGAATCGAGACTACAGTTTTACTTTCGGCACAACTGACACTGCTGCATCACAGCTTCGTTTCCTCTACAAAGCACCAACTCTATAGGGCAAAGACTGCGCCATGGCGAGTGAGCCCCACAACACCACGAAATAATGTACATCAACCTTTCTCACCTTTCTACACGGTGACTGGAATCGGCCGAGTAGCTTGGCAGCCGTTTGTCGAGTCTGTGACGGGGGCGAAAGCAGCACGCCTGCCTTTTCTACCACCTTGTGGAGTCCACGCGTCCTTCCTTTATCGCGAACGCGAGTTTTCGTGGGTCCAACCGGCTCGCAAGAAAAGGGTCCAGAGATAACAGTCCTGTGACGTTGACAGTGATTGCCGTCGCTTCACGGGTGCTTTCGCGCTGAGCATGGAAATACACACGAGACTCAGCTAGATACCGGTAAACGGATGTCTCGAGCCGAGGTTGTTAAGCCATAAAAATGGACAATTGCGCCTGGTTTGCGTGCGCGCAACGAAAAGTCTAGAAACGAGAAAACTAGGGAAACTATGCAAGTTCTGCGCAGCTCAGAAAACGAAAACTAATTGGCATGAGGTCGCGCTACATGCTCAACTTCGCGCGAATATTTATTATCGCTTTTCACGTGCCGTTATGGCATGGGTGTGATGAACAGGGAACCTCTGCCACATGGTTCCAACGTCATCAAAAGTTGCACTGTATTCAAACAGGCGCACCTATATAGGTGCAGCAATTCGAACAACGGCACTATTTTGTACCAAATACGATTTTTGTAGCAAATACGGTATGTGGTAACGTTTGAATCAAGCGGCAGCGGTTCGCCGGTCAGGGAGGTCATATCCCCAAAGTAGTACCGAAACCCGTTCAGTAAGTATGCACCAACATCGTTGCAAACCAGCGTCTAGGTCGCAGTTATGTTCTTCGAAATGCTCATAGGAACCGTGTAGTGTAGTGAACTGTGCGAAAAAAACAAAAAACAAAAAAAGACATTTCGGTGGTGCGTCTTTTCTTGGTGAAGCTTTCATGACCAGAATTACAAAATTCCCCTTTTCCTTACCCTCAGTATAGGGTAGCGAACCGGACATTCCTGTGGTTGAGCTCTCTGACCATCCTCTCCTTGATTTGTCTCTCTCAAGTGCAAGTAGAAAAGGGTTGTTTAAACAGCCGAGCAGCAGGAAAAGAAAGAACGCTTTATTGCGTGAAACAGGTGTATTTCTACACAGGCAGTCCAGGCTGGCGCATTCGTAGTAACAGTATTCTTAATGACATTGCCCCTGGTCACATCTTCCTTCCTTTGAGGAAAAAAACGGAAGAAAACGAAAGAATGTACAACGAAATAATTCAATTTGAACAGCATCCGCTGAACTGTCTATGTACGGCGTTCTTGGAGAGGATAGCGTTGCGGCTTTCTACACTGTCGTGTTCTTCTACGGAGCGCTTCTTGAGAGAGAAGAGTTATAGTTGGAAAGAATGCTTCTTGAGATGCGTGTTGCTCGGAGGTGCGCGGTTGAGAGGAGGACTAAGGGGTCGCTATATTACTCTGGGTCTGCTGGGAGAAAACTTGTTCTGTTTACCTCAGGCGCCCCCTCGTTCGTCGTAGATGTTGCCTGTTCTCTGTCGCAACGACATAAGAGCGTGGTGTTTTTGCCGGGCCTGTGACAACTGCTGGTGCCCATGTCCTGTGTGTCGTATCATAAACAGTCACCGTGGAGCCCCCGTGAATATCCGGTAGATTTCGCGTTGTGCTGTTGTAGAAGACGCGTTGGTTACGCCGTAAGTCGTCGAGTCGCTTCCGGACAATTTCGATCGGCACAGTTTGTGGTTCGATGTGGCCGTATAGTACTGGCAGTTGAGTCGTCGTCTGATGGTCCATGAGTCGTTGTGCGGGTTACTTTAGGCGGTCGTCCCTTCGCATGTCCCTCCATTCTAGCGAGGTACTGTAGAACTCCAGCGTTCCAAACCGGCACTTCTTGAGCAGTTTCATTGCTTCTTGGACGGCCCTTTCAGCTATGCCGTTACCGCGAGGGTAATGTAGACTTGAAGTCTCGTGGAGGATGCGTAGAGCTGCGTGGAAAAAAAGCGGAAGCAAGCACGGACGGAGGACCATTATCGCTGCATACCTTTGCTGGAATGCAGTACGTGAGTGGCGAGAACTTGCATGCACATGTTTTTCGCTGTTTCTGCTGTTCGACGCATCTGCTTGACCTCAAAAGAAAGAAAGGAATAGAAATCTACCATAGCAAGGTAGTCATCACCTTCGTGGTAGGAAAGGTCGACTCCGACTACTTGCCAAGGCAAAGTAGGTGTATCGTGACTAAACATAGGTAACCTGGCGTTCTTGCTCTTGTACCTTTGACAAAGTGGGCATGTCTTCGCGAGAGCTGCAATAGCCACGGACATGCCAGGCCAGTACATAACTTCCTTGGCTCTTGCCTTCATTTTTCTTCTCCACCCGTGTGCGTCGTGCAGTAGACGAAGTGCCTCTTGTCATTTTGTTGGAGGAATGACGAAGTGGTTGCTTCGTAGCAGGAAACCGTCTTCGACGTGCAGTTCGTCGCGGTAGCTCAAGTACACGCATACGACCTCCAATACTTGTTGCTTGCTCTCGGGCAATTCATTGCTTGAATAGCTGCACAATTCAGTCATTATTCAATCTTTCAGTACCTCTTCACGGATTTCCTGCAGTTGCCGATCAGAGACTGGAAGCGAAGAAAGAGCATGTACTTGAAAACCTAGCGATTCTTCTCTCAGCCCCATCTTGTTCAGAAAGCGCGACAGTGCATCCGCTAGGAAGAGTTCTTTTCCTGGCTTGTAAGTCACTTTAACAGGAAACCTCTAAAGAGCGAGTCTCATACGCTGCAAGCGTAACGGACACTTTCTTAAATATTGACTCTAGGGGGTGATGATCGGATTCGACGATGGCCTCTGGCTGCCCTAGGACGTAGTCTTCAAACCTTGCGCACCCGTGAACACTGGCTAGCATTTCTTTCTAGATTTGCGCGTATTTCTTCTGCGCCTCGGTAAACGAACGTGACAAATAGGCCACTGGGCGTCCATTTTGCATAAAAACTGCCCCCCCCCTCCCTTTTTTTTTTTCTGGCTTGCATCTACTGACAACGTCCGCGGTATTCTTTTCTGAAAATAGACAGGGACAAGTCCCTTGTTAGACAGGCGCGAACGCCTTGGAAAAGACAGACAGACAAGTAACTTTTATTCAGGTCCTTCTATTGTTCCCGGAGGGGCGCAGAAAGTGAGGACATGTTAGGGATGAAAAGAGCCACGAGGTTAACCATCCCACGAAAAACTTGCAGTCCCTTACAATTTTCCGGTGGTGGGACTTGCAAGATGTCTTCCACTGTCCCGGGATCCAGGCAAAGCCCTTCTTGTGTGAGGATATGTCCCATGTAGTAGCGAACTTCGGCTGCAAAAACTGACACTTCTTTTTTTATTAAGCTTAAGGTAGTGCTCGCTGCAGCATACAACTAAAGCTGCAAGATTATTGTCATGGTCTTATCGAGACTTTCCCCAGACTAGAATGTCATCCATTACAACGACGACGCCACTCAAGCCTTCTACTACGTGGTGCATTGCCCGTTGAAAAACTTCTGGGGACGAGGCAATCCCAAAGGGCATGCGCAGGAATTTGTAGCGGCCGTAGGGATTGCTCATAGCGCATATTAATAAATTTTCTTCGTCTAGCCTAATTTGCCAAAAAAACCTGACGATGCATCTAACGTTGAAAAGCACTTTGCCCTATGCAGGCGCGGAACTACATCTGCTAATGTTCGCATATGATACTGCTCCCTCAGTAAGGCGTTTTTCAAATCCGAAGGATCTAAACAAATGCGTACTTTGTGGTTTCTAACCACTACGACCATGTGGCTTGACCAGGCAGTAGGTTCAGTTACCTCTTCAATAACGAGGCCGCGCTCCATCTTTTCGAATTCCTGTTCCCAGCGTTCTTGAAGAGCAACCACGACCCTTCGTGCTAGCTTGACGCTGACTCATGCGCCTCGCTTCAGCTCAATGTGGTACGTAACACCTTTCAGTTCTCCGTGGCCTTGGAATACATCACCAAAACCGGCGCTTGGGTCCTGGCTTGGAAGCGCGTCGACTGTGCGTACGCGGGATGTCAGTCCCAACCGTTCTGCAATATTGCCATTGACTGTGATTGGCACGGACTGGGGTACGATAAAAAAATTCCGCTGGACAACTCTGATCCTTGCACAGTGTAGCGCAATTTGAAGGTTATCGCGCGAGCGTCGACCGGCCTAGCGTCCCAGGGGCCTAGCGGCACGTTTCGGAACATTTAAAAATCAAGATTTAGCATTTTTCTCTCCTTTGTTAGCTGTTTCATGCTACCGCAATCACCCCCACGATGAACTCGCCACCCTTTCGCTCTATTTTAAGTTTTCCTTTCGTTGCGATCAAGCGTAAACTCGAGGAGGTCCCGATACAGTCTTTGACTATGGGACCTCTCCTTCTGTATACTAAATACTTGTAATATGTCCCAACCTTTAATAATAATAAAATTCTGATTCTGAATTCTGAAGAGCGAAAAGACCGCATATCGACGAAGTGAATTATCAGTGGACCGTGAATCCCTCGTACATTGCCCACTCGAACATGCAAATGAGTGACAACACATGTGTACAGTATATAGAATGATGTTTTATTGGTCGTATATGGCATTCATGTGCGGACTTCGTTTTCGCTTCATTAAGACTGCCTTGTAATCAGTGCAGCAGCACGGCGACGCCGGCAAGCGGACCCAGAGGCGGCGAAAACGCCGGAAGCTGGTTTCCGGAATCCGGAGCTTCCAGTACATATATATATATATATATATATATATATATATATATATATATATATATTGTAAAGGCGTTTATTAGGTACCAGCCTTTTGGACCGACCGTTAGTTCAAGGCCCGAGATCTCAGCCCGAGCGGCGCTTCTCGAGGAGAGCGCAGGAGGGATCGACCCACTAGAAAGGGCTGGAGAGCATGACCCATTATGGCGTTCGTATCCCTCGCTACAATCTATATATATATATATATATATATATATATATATATATATATATATATATATATATATATATATATATATATATATATATATAGATATATATATAGATTGTAGCGAGGGATACGAACGCCATAATGGGTCATTATATATATATATATATTCATATACATATACATACTGTACATGTCTACAGTATATACAGCGCTTATATAGCCCTTGTGCACCACAGCGCCCCTAGCGGGCTCCATGCAAACCAGAGCTACGGACGCACAACGGACGACGAGGGATAAGGCTCGGCATTAAGGTGCTTCGCCCCTAAAAGAGTGAGGAAAGCTGGCCTGATACTTCCTTCTCCTCGAAAGAGGATTCTGGGCCGTGGCGCGGTTCTTGGTCGTGGTCGACACTCGCGCGGTAACCTTCAAATCGCGCAAGACTGCAAGATATAGGTAAGGTGATTTTCAGTGAAGACGCTTGCTTGTGGCAAAAAAAAAAAAAAAAAAAAAAGGTGCGCAATGTTGTCGAGCACGGCTGTGCCGGCTGTGTAGTTTTCGGAGCGTCATGTCAGGCATGATGCAGCAGTTGGTGTTGATTTTGCAATCAACCGCTGCGCCTGTGATAACAATTCATGTCCTCACTGGCGATAGCATACACTTATAGAGCGTGCAGGAAGTAGTCTTCTTCAGTTCCTAAAACAACCTGCTTGACTTCGCGTGCCGTTGACCTTAGGTAGCCTACATACAACGCCGTTTTAGGGTGGTGACAGCCTTTGTAAGGATACTTGCCGCCGCCAGTTAAATTGGCGATTTGAATCTGGGGCACAAAATGGCGAAAGACCAGCCGACTTACCACATTTCCCGCAACCCTTGGTGGCGTGAAATTAATTAACTTCTTTTAATAAACTTTGGCCTCAGCAGCCAGAGACAAATGGCGCGTCTGAGCGCCGTACGCGGCATGTCTACGTTTTAGTTAAACAGACTATTAAGGACCGTCTTTATTACAGCACACTTTGAAAAGCACCCTTTATATATTATGTACAACTGGAAGGCAACGACAATGCTTAATGCAGCTCACATTCTTGACATGAGATAATCCTAGGGAGCCTACATGCAAGCGCCGGCGCTTGCATGTAGGTTCCCTAGATAATCCTACCACGAGCACGCAAACGGGCCTTATAACTTGTTGCTTTTTATGTGTCGCACGACGTGCAATAGAAAAGTAAGTTTGATGTGTTAAAATAAAAGGAAAAGACAACTAGTATATTGAAGATGTATGCAGGTTTCTTGTGCGCGTTGGCGTAAAACTAAATTTAAACAAATTTAATAGATCGCGTGCCAACATGAGTACATCAGAGCGTGACAAAAAAGGCAGAAAGATTGGGGATCAAAATGGCTACCCACCAAATTTGGCGGTAAATAGGGGTCAGAATGTTGGTGTTGTCGCAACCCTAAAAGGCGTTGGCTCCCTAGTCGACCTTGATGAGTTGATCTTTGTTGTGTCTGACAGCACATTCGAGCGAAATGATTGCTTCTGCCGCAGTTGTTGCAGCGTTTGTCCTGAGCCGCGCATTTCCCATTTTGATGCCTTTCAAGCCCACACTTGGAGCAAGGGGTTGCACTCGCTTTGATTGCGGTGACTGTCGCGTTGGCTGTTCTGGCTCTGATTTCTCGAAGTTGTTCTTTTGCTTGTTCCTGTGCGCGGCACATTTCTACTGCTTTTTAAAACGAGGGGTTTTCCGAGAGAAGCTTCTGCTGGAAGTCTTTATCTCTGACAGATGGATGGATATAAAACTTTAAAGTCCTGAGGTACGCGACTCAGCGCGCAGCGGGCCGCTCTCACGTTAGGACAGTCAGGCCATGCCCAACCGCCGCATCGTGGGCCCACTGGACAGCCCATAGTTGCGCCCCGGCATCGGGGCTCTTGATAGCGGAGAGCCACTTGTCATCATTGATTTGTTCCGTGCCTCGCAACGAGGGGCAACGCCATACAAGATTTGCTTGAAAAATTTAGTGGCGATTCAGCATCTCAGTTTCTGTTATTTGTATTCTACAGCAAAGCTAGGTGGTTCCCTCAACCGTAAACCTGTGCGACCACGTGGTTGGTATCATATGTCAATCAAACAGCAGCCGGCCACGCGAGCCGCGAAGCGGTCCTGTGACCAGGGCATCGGGGAGAACGAAAAGCCAGATGAGCTATTACGTATGGCACATTTGAGTGGTCACTTTCGAGCGCTCTGCAGAGCGCTCACACGCGGCGTGGTTTACATTAGGCCGGTTAGGTATCGAGCGCTCGGAACACAAACGCCCGCAGCAATCGGGGCGCCGTGCTCCAGCTCAGAGCGCTGATCTCGAGCTGGGAGCACACAACCCATCCGGCAGAATCCTGATCACGTGACTCTTTCGATTGCTTCTCGCGAACAGCGGCGGATCGTTCTGCGGAGGCAGATTTTCTGGGGGCTCCCCTCTCGAGAGTGCTCCCGGAGACACCGCTGCGTATAGAGTTGGAGCGCAGTAAAGGAACCAATCGAATGTGCTATGAGGAATGGTGGCAACGCAGCCTGGCTAGGCCGTCGGAACACGCCACCAAACGTGACGCAACATGGAGGGACACGCGTCGGGTATAACGAAGGAGTAGACAATGCGCGAAATTCCGTGAGCAGGCATTCCCGGACAGTCGACTTGCCATAACCAGGGTAGCCGCCGTTCCAGCTAGGATCACGTTTACGACTGATCGACGCGTGTTTTCAAAGCTTGGATAGTGCGAGCGTGGGAGGACAGACAGCAGGAAAGGTGTCAGCAGCCCGTATTACGATTCTAACCCGAGGTCCGTTATCGTGGTTAGGACAAATTAGGCGTGCGGAGAAACGCACTTGCAGTTGTGGGCCGATATATGTGTGTGTTTTTAGGGGCGAAGCTCCTTATAGCGGCATCCGTTCGTCCCCGTCGTCCTCGTCGTAGTAGTAGTGTGTAACCAGTCTGAGAAAAATGAGAAAAAAATTCCGAGGTTGTGTCCGTAGCGCGGAATCGAACCAGGGACCCCTCGCTTTCGAGCGCGCGGCGTTAGCCCACTACGCCACGAAGCTTTTTTTTTTTTTTTCTTTATTGCCGGAACTTTCACTTTGTGGACACCAATTTCAACAGTTCTTGCCAAAAAACAAAATACATAATCATACATATACACATACTTTCACAGTTGCATGCATCCATGTTGTGCGGTCAGCCATATTTTGGCTGCCATGTCATGTCAGGTTTAAAATTCTTTTAAAGTTGCGAGGGGCTCAATCCTCGTCAGCCAATCCGGGGGGCATTCCTGATCTTTAATTACATCGATGAACTTGGAAACATCCTCCCGGAAAAGTTGTCGCGCAGGCCTTCGGTCAGGCTCACAATAAAAACCTGCCATTCGAGCCCGCCATAAACAGTGGAGGCCCATTAGCATAATGAGATCCAAAGGCAGTCCGTCCTCATTTTCTACAGTTAAAAATCTAATACCTAATGAATTTAAGGGCAATTCTTTCTGTAGTGTTCTTTGAAGAACGTCCCAAAAATAAACCCCTTCCCAACAATGCAAAAAAACGTGATCGATTGTTTCCAGTTGTTTACATATAAGGCAGTTTGCTCCCCAAGGTAAATAAAAACCCTTTTCTTGTAAAAATTAATGCCCGTACTGGCAAAGTCCCGGTATGTAATTTAAAGAAAAAGGATTTTGTACCTGGCTGCACCTGCATTTTTTTAACACGCTTTAAAACGTCATGTCCCTGTCCTCCACTGTTTATGGCTCTATACATGGGACCGGTATGATCATGTCAAGTGTATCCCTGTATAATTTCTTCCGTGACACCGAAAAAAGGTAATCATTAGAAAAACGTACGGATAGAAAACGGACACTGTCAACTACTTCCCTTAGGTACCCTCGAAGAGAACCAGGCATACTTGAATTGCTTACCACATAAGCCGGCAGATGCTTGCTCAGTCGCAACTGACACATGGTGCGCAGAAAGGGGTCGCGCACGTCTCGAAAGAATGTAAACCTGTTCACTAGCTGTTTAACGAAAAGATGGGACAGGCCTAGGCCCCCGTCTTTGACTCGCTTAAACAAGTTCATTCGGCTACATCTCTCCCATTCTGATGCCCAAATGAACACAGCAAAAACTCTGTGGATTTTTTGCACATTTCTACGAGAACAGTATAAAACTTGCATGACGTACCATATCTTGCTTATTAAAAACAAGTTGCATACAGTGGCTTTCGCAAACATTGACAGATGAGTGCCTTTCCAATTAGTTGTTTTTTCCTTGATTCGCTTAGCTTCTTCAAGCCAGTAGTCCTCATTACGACGGTAATGTTCGAGTGGTACGCCCAAGTATTTAGCTGGCGATTTAATCCATCTGATGTTGGCGAATGTTTCCGGTGTTGACTGCCATTCACCATGCCAAAAACCCAGACACTTACTCCAATTTGCTGTGCTCCCTGTTGTGTTTCCAAAATGTTTAACAATGGTGGTTACTTCTGTAATGCTTTCTTTCGACGTACAGCACACTGCTACATCATCTGCATATGCTAAGAGTTTCACTTCGGCTTCCATAAGTTTGAAGCCCCTTATGCTACTGTTCTGAATGATTGCCAAACAAAAGCTTTCTAGATAAATGGCAAACAAAAGCGGGCTCAGTGGACATCCCTGGCGAACGGAACGCTCTATTTTAATGGGGGCCCCCAGTGTCTTATTAATAATCAGCCGTGTTGAGCAGTTCCGGTACGCCAGAGCTACCCCATCAGTGATGATTGATCCTACATTCACATGTTCAAGAACTAACAACAAAATATCATGCGGGACAAAATCAAAAGCCTTTTCTAAATCTATCTGCATAATGGCAACAACATACTGATAATCGTCACAACATTCCAGAATGCTTCTCATCGTGTGTATATTTGTGGCGATAGTGCGTCCCTTTATACCACAAGTCTGGTGTGGTCCAACAAGATCCTTAATGACCGACTGTAGTCGACCTGCAAGAACTTTCATTAAAACTTTGTAATCCGTGTTGGTTAACGAAATGGGCCTGTATGATGTGACCAGTCTCAGCATTGCTTTTTGGTCTGTCTTAGGAATAAGGACGGTGTGTGCTTCCGAGAATGATGGTGGTAATGCGTTGTTCGCAAATGCCACGTCAAACACCGCTTTCAACAAAGGCACCAACTCGTTCTTGAACATTTTATAAAAAGCTGCACTAAGGCCATCCGGACCTGGCGACTTATTAGGACTCAGGTTATCTATAGCGTTTTCAATTTCCGCAAGGGTAATGGGTGCTTCTAGAAGCGACTTCGTTTCAGCTGATAGTTGGGGCATACGTGACAGATAGTTTTCCTTGTACCCTTTGATATCCACCGGCTTGTAGGCAAAGAGCCGCTGGTAATATCGGTTAAAAGCACATGTGATGCTCTCTCGGTCACTCAGTTCTTGGTCATTCTCTTCAATAACGTCTATTTCGTTGCGGCGTGCATGCGTCTTCTCGATACTTAGCGCGCGTTTCGTGGGCGTTTCACCCACGGCCCATGCTTCTGCTCTGGCTCGAACGAGCGCGCCGCGATAGCGGTGCTCCTCGAATTGCTCTAGCTGTTGTTTTATCTTGATTAGGTCATCTTTAAACAGACCAGGCTGTTTGTTTTCCAGCGCAATTATTTTCTGCAATGTTGCTTTCAATGCACTCTCTCTCATCTTTTCGCGGTATTTTAACACGCTGCTTCTTTCAATTGCTTTTATTTTAAATCTTTGTTTTAGTAGTTCCCAGTCTACACCTATGTTATTGTTACCATCCAGTTTAACATCGCGTATTGCTTCCGACACAAAATTTATAAAAGACTCGTCCCGTAAGAGCATTACGTTAAGTTTCCATAGGTCCCAGTTAAAACTATTACTTCTTTTTTTAAAGCCCACATCGCACTTGACTAAGCAATGGTCCGAGAAAGAAACAGGTAATACATTGTAAATGTTACATGTAGGTATAATTTGAAGGGACACGTAAATCCTGTCTAGGCGAGCATGACTAGAGCCCTGAAAATGTGTGTACTGCACCTCGCGTTCCCCTTCGAGACATTCGGCAACGTCGACAATTTCATGCTCCTGTATCAGTTCTTTCAAAAATTCGGCGCTCTTATCGTTCGATCCAATTTTTGTCGTTCTGTCCCTCCCACTCAGTACACAATTGAAATCCCCTAGCAAAACCAGTTGTTTCGTAACGTTTAAATGTTTCTTAATTTCTGAAAAGAAACTGACGCGGTCGTTAACCGCGTTTGGCGCATACACACAAACGACCCGCCAGTCACGCTCGCCCAGCGAAAAATCGCATGACACGACCCTACCCGACACACAGGAAAAATAATTTTGTATCACAAGGCCCTGTAATTTTTTAACAAAAATAATGCAGCCAGCAGATGTTCCAACGGCATGACTAACCATAACAAAATACTTAGACGTGAAACGAAGCACCATGCCTCCAGTTTCCTCCTCCCCTGCCACTTTAGTTTCTTGTACTGCCAACACGTCTAGATCCTGGTCTACCAAGAGTCGATAGACCTGACTCTGCTTTTTCTTGGCGGCCAGTCCTCGCACATTAAGTGTGGCGAACCTCAAAGGCTGGTTGGAAGCCATCGTTCACTAACAGTGTTAGAGGTGAACCCGAGGCATGGTGCTTACCTTTAACGTCTAGCACATAGCTAGACGTCACCGTGCTTGCCCGGTTGCCCGGTGTCGTTTTGTTGCGACGCCGGTTTGTCCCCGATCTGCCTCTCTGTCGCGACGTTGGACATTGGCTTGTAGCGAGAACGTCTACCCAGGGGTGCCTTTGCGGGCGGTCCGTCCGTCTTGCTTGCCTCGGTGGTACCATTGAGGTCTTCTTCCTTTTCCAGCGGTCGCTTGACGGCCGCACCAGCAACCGGCGTTTGGGTGGCCCCGAACGCTGTGTGGTCTTGGCAGGCGGTCGGAACGCCGACCACAGCAACTTGAGGAAGATAGTCCTCTTTCGCGACTTCTTTTTCATCCGTTGCCGGTGTCGTTGATTTAGTCGCGGGTTTAGGCGTCACATGTTCTTCCTCCGCGTCAAGTGCCACTGTGGGGGTCACCTCTTGTAGGTTCGCCGCGTCTCCTGTGCCCTTGGCCGCGTCTTCGGCCTCAACCACGTCCATGGTTTGCTCTGCTGCCTTATCACTCTCAGCCTGGCCAACTGCTGCGGCGTAAGACCGCTCACACTTGGCGTCAGTATGCCCGAAACGTTTGCAGAGTGAGCATCGGGGCACTTTGCAGTCGCGACGTACGTGGCCGTTTCCTTTGCAGCGCAAGCACTGCATCGGCCGTCCAGGGGCAACTACAAGAGCCAGCTCACCGGCGACCCGGATCTGATGAGGCAGGTCATCCACGGTGACACCGCTTTTGAAGTTCAACAACACAGACCTCGTCGTGGATCCTTTGTCACTGACGCCTTCGACGCGCCAGCGCTCCCGGCTCACCTCTAGCACCTTGCCAAAGGCCGCGAACGCTGTCTTCACATCCTCGTCCTCGACGCCATGAAGTAGCCAGTGGAGCCGCAGCTTCACCGTCCGGTCCTGGGGATCGATGATGAGGCAGCGACGCCCCTTCACCTGAAGCTCCTTGATGGCCTGTAGCCTCATTGTTGCATCAGCACCGCACATAGTGACCGCCCAGACATGATTTATCTGGTACGCTCCCAGTGCGACGACTTCAGGCAGCAGTCCGGTAGGGCGCAGCGCATCACGAAAATCCTCCACCTTATAGGGCCTTGCTCGGATGTCGCCGTGTAAAAACACGGTGTTTAAAGCGACACGACCCGTAGGCAACTGCGGCAAAACAACCTGATAATCGCTATCGTCGTTCTCGTTGAGCCTGTTTCCGCGGGTAACACCCGCCAAAGCCGCTCCGAGGGAGCACATGATTCTAGCGTCCGACGCACACGAGAGCCGACGAAAGAATGCACTACGCCACGAAGCGGACATGGACACATGCACCACGATGGCAATAAATACCCAACATTAACGAAAGGCCGCGTTTCTAGCGCGTTTCTAACGCGTTTGTGCTAGCGCATTACGGCCCGTGTAAGAAGCTGGTGTAAGACGCTGTGGCCTCTCCTCCTTACCTTCAACGCGTTTCGAACGCACTGCCCAAAGCGGTGGCAAGTCAAGTCGAGGAGCGTTTATGAATACGGGGGGTATACTCTCTCAGCAGTCATGTGATGGCGTCGGCAAACGCGGTGCACGTTCCGGCATGTGTAAATGGCTGCGTAAGACGCTGTGGCCGCTCCCCCTTACTAGAGAGTACTGCACGTTTCTAACGCGTTTGTGCTAGCGTCCCCTTAAGCGGGAGATCCGATGATTCCCTCCGGAGCTTCGCCCACTCATCATCATTCACCCCGTGGATATGCTGTGATTTTTTTAATGTGCTCATGAGGGCTTTGACGGGAATTTAGGGCGCTGGCTCCTTTCCCAAGCGTATCACCCCAGAAGAAAGCTGAACGCCAGGTTGTGCCCATTTAAAACAGTGGGTGACCGGCGGCCAGCGATGGTGGGAATCGAACCCACAACATCCCGCTGCCGAGGCGGGTGCTCTACAACTAGGCCACGGCTGGTGAAGGCACGTCAAGTTGTTTACTCAAAATTAGGCACAACTAATTGCTTGCTGCTAATGGAATAACCTCTAAATTATAATTAAACGCAAGAATACGAACGTAGAAATTGCTCTTCTAATCATAAAATGGTATAGTTTATTTTAATATTTATAATAGTTTCTCTTTGATACCGAAGTGGCGCTGCTAGCTCGAGGCGCTATTCGCAAACGCAAAGCCCCGTTCTAAACCTCTTCACTCCTGCAAGGCCCAACGCTTACTCCGGCAAAGCTCTTTAGGGCCCCAAACTTTTGGGGCCACTATTCCAAAGCTCACTCGCAGCGTTTTCGTCGCGTTCTGCTACGAGGAAAGGACTGGGGAATGAGGGCCGATCCCGAAGGCGGGGTTTCAGTTAAACACAGCGTCCCAAAGCGTTAGGTGCCACGAGGGGAAAATGGGGCGAACTGACACGCTCGCACTTGTGACGCGCAAGGAAGAAAGTCATTGATTCTAGTGGCCGAATGAAGGCTAGCGTGCACACAAGTGCTCTAGCTCGTACTACGTTGGACGTGACATACGCGTGCCAGTTGAACGCCTTTATAAAACGAAGTGCATGGGGCCTCCCAAAATCCTTCGTTATACAGGTCACTTCGTTGTAAAGGTCGTGCAGCGCACAGCTTACACAAGAACCGGGACAGAGTTATTCCTACGTTCTACAGGTCATTCCGTTTCAGAGGCATTCGTTACAGTGGTGCTCGACTGTATACTCGGCGACAGCTTTTCTTGACAGCGCTGTGGAAGCTACAGAGCCGAACCGTATGCATGCGCGCGCGCCAGGAAATAGTACCTGTTTTATTTTTATTGCGATAGCAATTATATGGACACTCAAAAGCAGATTTCTGCCGTCGGCGTCGCCGTCGCCGTCGCCGTGAGGTTCCGTATGACGTCATTTGGAGATGAAATCGTCGCCGCGCGCCGAACGCTGTATGTGCGAGTGAAAGGGCGCGAGAGGGGCGCGTCTTTCACGGGGAGTGAACGCACGGCGGAGAACAAACGCGCGTTCTGCGCCGTGCTCGCTTAAGGGCTGCAGAAGTAGGCGTCTCTTTTCTCCTTTACAATCACCATATATGTAGAGCAAACGCGCCTTCTTCGGACGCGCGAGAGGCCGTGGGGGAGGGGGAGGGAAGGGAGGCGACGTTTAGCTGCGGCACCAAGTGCCCATTTATATCAGAGGCTCCAGCAACAGTCACCAACGCCGCACGCATTTTGAGCTAACGCGGGCAAAACGCCGATGGCGTCGACAACAGTTCTGCGTGTTGTTGCTACCAAAGCCGCTCACCTTACTTCGTATGACATTGCTGTGTTGCTATCGCATTCATTGCTTCGCCCTTAGGGCGAAACTGTGACATTTTTTGATTCTAAGAGTTACTTGGCCCGAATAAATAAAACTTTCTTAATTATAAATATACAACAAGTATGGGCAGCTGTTCATGGAAAAGAAGTTAGCGTGTGCCTTAATTTTTTTTCTTTTTTATTTCTTGGACGGCACCACGTTTTCGGCACCGCCTGCTGGTGGCTCTCGCAGTAAACATGGCGTCCCCGGTGCCGGCTTTACCGTGTGTGGCCGCAAACTCTCCTTTTCGTTCTCCGAGGAGGCTATATACTGTAAATGTGACAAGAAGTGGGTCTCCAAACAAACCAAGCAGGTTATCTGCAATGTCTGTGCTGGAGTAAGGCGCCGTCAGCCCGAGCTGTTGACGAATACGTTTTCCTAAACACACTAGCCCTGCGAGCTAGCGAAAACCGAAACTGGAACTGAAATCGGCTGCAAGCTGTAGGACTACATGCGTAGTAACACAAATGAGCGGAGGCCCCGCCTCCGTAGCCTTCGCCCAATGTCAAGAAAACCTGTCGCCGAGTTTTTTTTATTGCGATAGCAATTATATGGACACTCAAAAGCAGATTTCTGCCGTCGGCGTCGCCGTCGCCGTGAGGTTCCGTATGACGTCAATGGAGATGAAATCGTGACCGCGCGCCGCCGAACGCTGTATGTGCGAGTGAAAGGGCGCGAGGGACGCGCTCTTTCACGGGGAGTGAACGCACGGCGGAGAACAAACGCGCGTTCCGCGCCGTGCTTGCTTAAGGGCTGCAGAAGTAGGCGTCTTTTTTTTTACAATCACCATATATGTGGAGCAAACGCGCCTTCTTCCGATGCGCGAGAGGCCGTGGGGGAGGGAAGGAAGGGGGAGGGAAGGGAGGCGACGTTGAGCTGCGGCACCAAGTGCCTATTTATATCAGAGGCTCCGGCAACAGTCACCAACGCCGCACGCATTTTGAGCGAACGCGGGCAAAACGCCGACGGCGTCGACAACAGTTCTGCGCGTTGCCGGTGCTGCTGCATGTCCAAGTTTATACAGCTGATAAAGCTAATATCATTACTCCGTATAGCTCTCTACAAATTTGCTATTGCAATTGATGCTTCACCTTTCAGGTGAAACTGCGACTTTTTTTTTAGGGGCGAAGCTCCTTAGGGTGTGGGTCGTTCCCGCCTCCTCTGTAGTAGTAGTAGTGGTAGTAGTAGTAGTAGTAGTAGTAGTAGTAGTAGTAGTAGTAGTAGTAGTAGTATGTAGCGACCTGTAGTTTTATGAAGTGTTCACTAGATGGCGTTCCGGTTCCACTTCCGGTTCCGGTTCCACTTTGCGCGCGTTCGGTGCGAACGCGGGCAAAACGCCGACGGCGTCGACAACAGTTCTGCGCGTTGCTGGTGCTGCTGCGTGTCCAAGTTTATACAGCTGATAAAACTACCTTGAGTCGACCCCATGGCTGCTTCGCATACTACTCAGGGTTCCCCTACGGGAAGATGGTGTAATTTTCTCTCTCGTTCCCGACGCGCGCTCTCTTTATCTTTCGTCCGTAGCTGTGGTTTACCCGAATGATCCCCGTTGCTTCGCCCACTCATCATCATTCACTTCGTGGATATGCTGTGATTTTTATTGCGATAGCAATTATATGGACACTCCAAAGCAGATTTCTGCCGTCGGCGTCGCCGTCGCCGTTGCCGTCGCCGTGAGGTTCCGTATGACGTCAATGGAGATGAAATCGTCGCCGCGCGGTGGTAAGTGGTTCTTGAGGGAAAGGGAAAGGTTGGCGCTATCTTCTGCAGCCCTTGAGGGAGCACGGCTCAGCGCCAACGCCGCGCCGCCGAACGCTGTATGTGCGAGTGAAAGGGCGCGAGAGACGCGCGCTTTTACGGGGAGTGAACGCACGGCGGAGAACAAACGCGCGTTCTGTGCCGTGCTCCCTTAAGGGCTGCAGAAGTAGGCGTCTCTTTCCTCCTTTACAATCACCATATATGTAGAGCAAACGCGCCTTCTTCTGACGCACGAAAGGCCGCGGGGGGGGGGGGGGGGGGGGGCAGGGAAGGGAGGCGACGTTTAGCTGCGGCACCAAGTGCCTATTTATATCAGAGGCTCCGGCAACAGTCACCAACGCCGCAAGCATTTTGTGCGAACGCGGGCAAAACGCCGACGGCGTCGACAACAGTGCTGTGTGTTGCCGGTGCTGCTGCATGTCCAAGTTTGTACAGCGGATAAAACTACTATCCTTACTCCGTATAGCTACAGTGTACCTTCTAGTACACTGTAGTATAGCTCTCTACTAAGTTGCTATCGCAATTGATGTTTCGCCTTTCGGGTGAAACTGCGACAACTTTTTTGATATAGCTGACGTTGGCATCAGAGATGCATGCGAACATGGTTTGAACACCAGACTGCTACGCCTGCGGCGCCACGGGATTGACCACTACGGAATCAGTATCTGCACTGCCATTCGAGCCGATGAATACACGTTCAAGCCCACGTCTTATCGCTCATAACCACTGCAGTCACTCTGGTAATCTTTGAGGTTTCCCACAAATAATTCATCGTTTTCATATTAACGAGAAAATCAGAAAATGGTTTCGTAAACCACTTCGGCAGCACAGAAAGCCTTTTAGCTCAATATCTCCCAGGCAAAGTCCTTTGAAGGTAAAAACGCGATGTTGAAAGTCATATTTGGCAAGGACGCGCTTTTTGAGGGCATAAAAAAAAGCGTCGACGTCGACCCTAATTTGCGAGAGAAATGGCATTGCGTGAATGTCTCCGTGTAGATGCGATGCGGTTGTTGAGATACTTACAGTGACCCAAGATGACGTCAAGGACGTTTCACTGAAGAGCGGCACATACACCCAGTGCCACAATCGAGTGTATGACGGTCGCCTTCGGACCCTGAGTACCCGTGTCCAAATCCCGCCTCGCCAAAAAAGTTTATATTGATTTCTTTCTCTCTCTCTCTCTGTCTCTCTTTTGGAGAATTCCATTGGGAGAACAGGAGCACTGAAAAGCACGCTGAAAGTGCTCGTTCCAGAGGCGACGTGTTTCAGTGGTCGAACAGGAGTGCGAGAGCCGTCATCCAGTGGTAGAACAAGAGCAGTTTCGTTGCGCCGAGAGCAGCCGGGAGCAGTGCGGACTGCTCCATCTCTCGCCGTCGCCGTCGCCATGAGGTTCCGTATGACGTCAATGGAGATGAAATCGCCGCCGCGCGCCGCCGAACGCTGTATGTGAGAGTGAAAAGGCGCGAGGGACGCGCGCTTTCACGAGGAGTGAACTCACGGCGGAGAACAAACGCGCGTTCTGCGCCGTGCTCCCTTAAGGGCTGCAGAAGTAGGCGTCTCTTCTTTACAATCACCATATATGTAGAGCAAACGCGCCTTCTTCCGACGCGCGAAAGACAGGGGGGGGGGGGGGGGGGGGGGGGGGGGGGAAGGGAGGCGACGTTTAGCTGCGGCACCAAGTGCCTATTTATATCAGAGGTTCTGCGTGTTGCCGGTGCTGCTGCATGTCCAAGCTTATACAGCTGATAAAGCTACTATCATTACTCCGTATAGCTCTCTACAAATTTAGGTTATACCTACGTAATTTGTTTTCCAAACTTCGTTGAGTCTTAGTATTTTGCAAAAAGTTAACATACAATGAAATGCAGTTGAGCACCGCGTGCATGCCTTTCATCGCGATGCCGCAGCAGCAGGCATTAGAGAAACAGGTACCGTCAGTTGCTAGTAGAAATTTTATTGCGATAGCAATTATATGGACACTCAAAAGCAGATTTCTGCCGTCGGCGTCGCCGTCGCCGTCGCCGTGAGGTTCCGTATGACGTCATTTGGAGAAGAAATCGTCGCCGCGCGCCGAACGCTGTATGTGCGAGTGAAAGGGCGCGAGGGGCGCGTCTTTCACGGGGAGTGAACGCACGGCAGAGAACAAACGCGCGTTCTGTGCCGTGCTCCCATAAGGGCTGCAGAAGTAGGCGTCTCTTTTCTCCTTTACAATCACCATATATGTAGAGCAAACGCGCCTTCTTCAGACGCGTGAGAGGCCGTGGGGGAGGGGGAGGGAAGGGAGGCGACGTTTAGCTGCGGCACCAAGTGCCTATTTATATCAGAGGCTCCAGCAACAGTCACCAACGCCGCACGCATTTTGAGCTAACGCGGGCAAAACGCCGATGGCGTCGATAACAGTTCTGCGTGTTGTTGCTTACCAAAGCCGCTCACCTTACTTCGTATGGCATTGCTGTGTTGCTATCGCATTCATTGCTTCGCCCTTAGGGCGCAACTGTGACATTTTTTATTTTAAAATATCGCCGCATATCCACGAAGTGAATCATGATGAGTGGGGCGAAGCACTGGGAATCGTTACACCGTAAAATCACCGTTGACATTGCCCCACTCGGGCTTGTAAACGCGTGACAACGCGGTGTACAGTATATACAATGTGTTTTATTGCGATAGCAATTATATGGACACTCCAAAGCAGATTTCTGCCTTCGGCGTCGTCGTCACCGTCGCCGTGAGGTTCCGTATGACGTCAACGGCGATGAAATCGTCGCCGCGCTCCAGCAACACCCTCTAGAAAAATATGAAGGCCTTAGTTCTTTTCCCTTTCCACTCGCGCTACGTCAGCAGATGGGGCGGACGCATGAGGCGGCGAGCG
This sequence comes from Dermacentor silvarum, assembly GCF_013339745.2. NCBI lineage: Eukaryota > Metazoa > Arthropoda > Arachnida > Ixodida > Ixodidae > Dermacentor > Dermacentor silvarum. Next base: position 62,162,748 of record NC_051161.1, read on the forward strand.
CGTTTTGCGGTTTTGCCCGTCGCCGCGACACGACGCATCCGCGCGTCCGCATCGCGCTGGTGCGCGTTGATCGCGCGTCTCCAGAAACTCATTCCCCGGCGCGTATGTACAGTCGTACATCTCTTCGCTGTTCAGTCGGACGTGTTTTCCTCGCTGTGAAAAGAATCCCGCCGCGATGCCGTGCAAATGCTGTGTACCTCGATGCCGCGGAAACTACACGGGGGACACGAAGGTGCACGTCTTCAAGTTCCCGAGAGATCAAGCTCTAAGGGACGCTTGGATTCGCGCTGTGCCACGGGAAAACCTCACGGTCACCGAACATTCCAGGGTAAGTTTTTTTATTTAGGTGTTAGTTAATTGAAAGAATATAAACGTACATGTGTAAGTGGCTCATGAGCCGCATGTTTGTGTGACCTGTAGCCGTCGGTTTGCTGATTGGAGCGTATTTTTTTTCTAGGTATGTGAACTTCATTTCATGGACGAGGACATTATTCGAGACGCGACGCATACAGATCAAGCAACTGGCCGCGTAATGACAGTGCCGCTATCTCATGTGCGCCTTCGCCCAGACGCTGTACCGTCGAAGTTCCCGAATCATTCGAGCTACTTGTCCAGAAAGACCGCGAGGAGGGAAGATCCTGACTCCAAGCGCGCGCGAATAGAGAATGCAGCCCTTCAGAAAGCCATCGCTGAATCCAACGAGGCATTTATCAGAGCACGCGAGGAGGATAAAGTCAACAGTGTGAGCGAACTTGCCAACCACTTAAGGAGCCAAGGGATGAAGTTCTGGGATGTTATCGAAAGAAATGAAAGGCTTCTTCTCATTCACATTGTCGACGATGAAGCACCGTGGTTGAAATACTCTGTTTGCGTGAAAGGAGATTTGAGCGTGACACTACACGTTATGAAAACGGCCGTAAAAAAGCTCGGTGCAAATCTCTGCGTTCCCGAAATCGCTAACAGTAAAAGGGGTATGGTGGAACTCCTGGAAGGCATCGAGAAGTGGGACTGTGACCTGATGTCCAACTCAGTCGCCGAAATTTGCGAGGCTGTTTGTTTACTGCTTGATCAGCTTTGCACGTCCCAAGCAGAAGATGACGCCAACTGTATTCAATTTCTGAAAGAGCAAGTCACCTTGCACCTATCGAAAAAACAGCGCAGGCGCTACTCTGCTGATTTCATGATGTTTTGCTGTATTGTTTTCACTATATCGCCCCATGCATACGCGTTCATACGTAGCCATGGAAGCATCACCTTGCCGCATCCTATGACGATAAGATCAGTGTGCTCGTCTTATGGTATGAGTCCTCAACAAGAGCATCAGAGTGAAACATTCCTCAGCTACATGACAACAAGAATTTCTGACCTGAAAGATGACCAGCGCTTTGTCACAGTTATGGTTGATGAAATACATATAAAACCTTACTTTGACTACAAAGGAGGCAATATTACCGGCGCTGCAATTAATAGAAATGAAGCTGCTAACTGTGCGCTCGTTTTCATGGTGCGCAGCGTGACGTGTAAATTCAAAGAAGTTGCGCACATCGTGCCGGTGCACCGAGTAGAGGCGGAGTTCCTGCAAAAGACGCTTAAAGACGTGATTTGTGGGCTGGAAAAGATTGGGTACCGGGTTATGTGCGTCGTCAGCGACAACAACTCTGTGAACAGAAAAGCGATGTCACTTTTCGAATCACCTCCGTGTAACAGAATTGTGTACCAACATCCATCAGACCCTTCAAGGCCGCTGTTCTTCGTTATAGACCCAGTGCACATTCTAAAATGCATACGAAATAACTGGATCAATCAGAAGAATGACCAAATTTGTTTCTACTTCCCGGAGATCCAAGGAGACACACCAGAATCAGAGCGAATGCAAACAGCGTCATTTGCAACAATCAGGGACCTTCACAGCAAAGAGTGTGACCAGCTGTTGAAATATGGCTATGGGCTGTCAAGAAAAGCCCTCTACCCTTCGAGTCTTGAAAGGCAGGACGTAAAGCTTGCTTTACAAATCTTCAATGACTATTTACCAGAGGCGTTACGTGCTCTTGGAGCAAAGCACAACCTATTCTCTTTCGAGGCCACGGCTACATTCGTCGAGATCATACTCAAGTGGTGGAAAATTGTAAACGTCAAAACTCCATGGAAGGGAGAAAGGCTTAGAGATCACTTCCAACAACCAGTGCTTTCCATTGATAACGATCCAAAAATTGACTTCTTGCACATGTTTCTGAAGTGGCTGGATGAGTGGAAGAACAAAGGTTTTGACAACGGTACTCTGACAAAGGAGACTCACGCTGCTCTCGAACACACCACCTATGCGCTTGTTGAGCTCGCTAGGTACAGCTTCGAAGAGCTTGGAATGTCATATGTCCTTTTTGGGAAGATTCAGACAGACTGCCTTGAAGATCGGTTTGGAAAGTATAGGCAGCTGGCAGGTGCGCAATATCACATCTCCATCAGGCAGATATATGAAGTCGAAAACAAGCTGCGCCTGCAGAGCACCTTGCCTACAGTTTCCCCTGACCAGCACTGGGAATGTGTCCGAAAGCAAGTCGAGGCATTGCTTCCCAGCAGCAACGTTGTTGTTACCAGCCAGGCTCTTACGAAGATGCAGGACGTCGTCCCAGTCCTCGTCTACGTTGCAGGTTATGCAGTATACGGGACCCTTAAAAAGTTGAAGTGCGAGCAATGCAGGGACTCGTTGACCGTGGACAAGAAGATCACAGTCTCTGCCACAAACGAACATTATGGTCTTGTGAAGCAGCTGGACCGAGGAGGTTTAGTTTATCCATCAATGTTTGCACTTAACGCAGTTGCTCATAGCTACGTTGTAGTAGAGCAGCTCGCTACAGAGCCAGCACTGCTTATGATGCCTGAACAACGCCAGGTGGTAACGAAAATGACGCTACAATTGCTAGCTAGTGAAGAGCAGTCCGACTTCGATACGTGTGAGAATGGCCACACAGTTGAATTAGTGCTTAAACACATCCTGCGGTGCAGCACCAACATTCTGCTAAAGAACTTTTGTAGGAAGCTGAACGACAAACTTCTCGACGCTGCCGATAAATCAAAAAAAAAAGGAAAGCCACAACTCTCGAGGCCAAATAACTGCATGCATTGCTTCTAATATAAAGCCAGCACAAAAAGAAACTGGGCTTCGTAAATAAATGTTTTGCTGCTACAGTTTTCTGGCGTTCTATTCTTTTTTAAATGCATGCATGCTTGTTCTTGCAGAAAAAAAAATGTTTCCGCGCAATGCACCTGCGAGACAACCTCTCTTGAACAGCGTTCCATATCTTTTTTTTTTTTCAATCCGCCCCATCGTGTGACGTCACGCGAAGAGAGCTAAGGCCTTCATATTTTTCTAGAGGGTGTTGGCTCCGGACGCTGTATGTGCGAGTGAAAGGGCGCGAGGGACGTGCGCTTTCACGGGGAGCGAACGCATGTCGGAGAGCAAACGCGCGTTCTGCGCCGTGCTCCCTGAAGGGCTGCAGAATTAAGCGTCAAAACACGCCTCCGCGTGTTTTGACGTGTTTATCGGACGCCGGCCTACAATTAAACATAAAGAAGTGCCGATTTGCTGCACGGAAACTCACGATCCTTGGCTATGTCGTATCCAAGGACGGAATTCTCCCCGACCCCGACAAACTTCGCACCGTTGCCGAATTCCCCAAGCCAACGTCCATTAAAGAATTGCGCAGTTTTCTCGGTCTATGCTCATACTTCAGACGCTTCATTCGGAATTTCGCCGCCATCATATTGCCCCTGACGAAGCTCCTAGGGAGCAACGGGCTCCTCACCTCGTGGTCATCAGAGTGCGACGAGGCGTTCACGAGTCTTCGTCGTTTGCTGACTTCCCCCCCAATTTTGCGCCACTACCACCCGACGGCCCCTACAGAGGTCCACACAGATGCCAGCGGTGTTGGCCTTGTTGCTGTCCTCGCGCAACGCAAGCAAGGGTTCCCTGAGTATGTCGTCGCTTATGCCAGCCGAACGCTTACGAAAGCCGAGAGCAATTACACCGTGACAGAAAAAGAATGTCTCGCGATCATCTGGGCTCTTACTAAGTTCCGGCCATATTTGTATGGCCGCCCATTTGATGTCATCACGGACCACCACGCACTATGTTGGCTGGCGTCATTGAAAGATCCGTCCGGTCGTCTTGCACGTTGGGCGCTTCGCCTGCAAGATTACGACATCCGCGTACTCTACCGCGGCGGACGACAACACTCGGACGCCGATGCCCTCTCGCGCTCTCCCTTGGCTGACAACAATATATCTCAGTTGACTGTGTCTTCCATCGACCTTCGCACCATCGCTTCCGAGCAGCGCAAGGACCCCTGGATTGCGTCGATGATAGGCTGGCTCTCTGATCCATCGACCAGGTCAACATCCCGCGCGTTGCGCCATCAAGCTCACCATTTCGCCATTCGCGACGACCTGCTTCACCAGCCCAATTACAGCTCCGACGGCCGCCAGTGGTTGTTAGTAGTGCCTCGCAGCCTGCGTCCCGAAATATGCGCAGCTTTCCACGCCGATCCCCAGTGTGCCCACTCTGGCGTTTTCAAGACTTACCAGCGCCTTCAACAGCGGTACTACTGGCGAGGGATGTACAGCTACGTTCAAAAGTTCGTACGCTCTTGTCCCGATTGCCAGCGCCGGAAATCTTCACCTCGCCTCTCTCCAGCTGGGCTGCAACCTTTACCTTGCCCCACCCGGCCCTTTGGGCGCGTCGGTATAGATTTGTACGGGCCCCTTCTCATGACATCGGCTGGAAACCGCTGGGCCATTGTGGCGGTTGACCACCTTACGCGATACGCTGAAACTGCGGCGCTTCCGGCAGCTACAGCTCGTGACGTTGCCTCCTTCCTGCTTCGTCGATTCATCCTACGTCATGGGCCACCCCAGGAGCTGCTCAGTGACCGCGGACGTGTCTTCCTCTCCGAAGTAGTTGAAGCTATTCTCAAAGAGTGCCACGTTGTTCATCGCACAACAACAGCGTACCATCCTCAAACCAATGGACTCACGGAACGGTTCAACCATTCGCTCGGCGACATGCTCTCAATGTACGTCTCCTCCGACCACAGAAACTGGGACGCCATTCTGCCCTTCGTCACCTACGCGTACAATACCGCTACGCAGAGCACTACTGGTTTTTCACCATATTTCTTATTGTATGGCCGGCACCCATCGCACACCATCGACACAATGCTACCATACCGGCCCGACGCATCTGAATGTGCGCCCATTTCTGATACGGTGAGACATGTCGAAGAGTGCCGCGACCTCGCCCGGGCTTTTACCTCCAATGACCAAGAGCGCCAGAAGCACACTCGCGGGGACACCACCTCTGCGCCCACCTTTCTTCCTGGAGCGCTTGTGTGGCTCTCAGTTCCTTCCGCGGCACCTGGTCTGTCTTCCAAGTTAATGCCTAAGTATGAAGGTCCCTACCGCATCGTCGAGCGTGCATCACCCGTCAACTATGTGATTGAGCCCGTTGAACCCTCTTCCGACATGCGCCGTCGCGGACGCGACATTGTCAACGTCGAGCGCCTCAAGCCATATTATTGCGATAGCAATTATATGGACACTTGAACCGGATTTCTGCCGTCGGCGTCGTCGTCGTCGTCGCCGTCGCCGTCGCCGTCGCCGTGACGTTCCCTATAGATAAAATCTTCGCCGCGCGCCGTATGCCCGAGAGGAAGCGTGCGGAGACGCGCGCTATCACGGAGAGCGAACGCACTCTATCTCCCACGCGCAAGCAAGGAAGCAGGAAGCCAGCGCCGGAGGGAGCAAGGGGGGGGGGGGGGGGCGCACTTCTCTGCCAACAACCGCGCTCGTCGCTCGCTCGCACCGTCTCTTATCTCCACACGGCTCTGACCTTTAAGTGCATTCGCCGCTCAGTTTCCGTTGAAGCGATAGACCGCACGTACCTTCGCCCGCTGCGGCGTATGCTTGCTGCCAGCGTTTTGACAGTCGTTGTCTGCTGTCATTCAGTGTGATCTCTTCGTGTTTGTGCGCGCTCACACCACGCTTGTTCATTCAGTTCGTAATAGTCGGGCCACATTTTCCAACGCACGCTACACACGCAATGCTGCCCGGATCGGCAGTGCAGCGCTACAGGTGTGTCCCTTCGCACGCGCTGCCCACGGGAAGCGCTTCTCATCAACACCACCGTTTCACACGCGCCTTCTCGTGGTCATCGAATCTCTCTTCATGTCGGTCTACTTACGCCGCAGCACACCTGCTTACTTAATCAGCTCATGTTTACTACAATTCATATTGCTACCAAAGCCGCTCACCTTACTTCGTATGACATTGCTGTGTTGCTATCGCATTCATTGCTTCGCTGTTAGGGCGAAACTGTGACATTTTTTATGATCCCCTAATAGTGACGAACTGTTAGGTCGCCGGACGGCTCCCTTTTTCGTCCCCGGGGTAATTGTAGGGAAGAAGAGGGACGATGCAGTGGGGCATCTTTACCAGCGCTGTCTAGTGGGTCAGTCTCTCCAGCGCATCGCTCGGACTACGCCGCTCGCGCTCGCGGTTCCCTGAACTGATCGGACGGTCAGCCCTAACGCTTGCGTGCAATAAACGCCTTTACAAAATAAATAAATAAATGATAGTGCGTTACACTGTTTATAAACACGTTGAATAGTATATATGTATCAACCATGAAGCAGCAACTGAAGGGCCAGTTGCATTTGCTTTGTTTAAACAATTCGTACGAAAGATGCATACAATCGGCGCATTTGCTGTTTTCTCCTTCGATTCACCTTTGGCGTCACTTATACGTCATGCTTTCGCACCTTTGCACGTGAGTGATGTGACACGCAACAATAAGTAAGCACAAACAAGGGTGAACAAATGACAGATGAGTTGGTTCTATTTAGGACAATTAACAGCGGTGCTGTTTAAGACAGCCATAATTTGTGGTTGGTATCAAGAAACTATCATCATCAGCAATGAAGAAAGAAATAAAATAAAATAAACTTTCTTGCACGGGCTCGGGCTTACCCAAAAGTCCGGGCCTGGCCCGGTCCGTGGGCCGGGCCGGGCCGGGTAGGGCAGTTTTGTCACGGGCTCGGGCTGGGCTCGGGCATGGCATGTGCTTTTTGACCCGGGCCCGGGTCGGGCTCGGGTATTTTGACGCGGGCCCTTGGCCGAGCTCGGACTTTCTGGTGGTGTGCATGCAACGTGCAGTGAGTTATCCTCGCGCGTCTCGACTCTGAAAAAACTGTTGCCGCGGCGCAGCTGGAAGCTAGCAGTGCTACTCCTGTGTACTTCCCTTTTCTTCTTCCGTCGTATTTTGCGCTATTGGAACAGAATGTAAAAGTCCAGAAAGACCGAAGTCGCCTCAAACCAAAGGATGTCATTGTATTCCTTACCTAAATCAGTGTAATTAATGCTTTCAGCGCGGTGCAAGCGCGTTCGCGACTTGCTGATTATTCAAAGGCGAATTGTTAAAACGATGACTGGTAAGATAAGATAATTCGTCACGCGGCTGAAATATGGCACTGCGTCCATCCATGATTGCACGCATGTTCTCAACCGGTCCGCCTAGCAGCAGCGCATTACGCTGCACCATGGAGGAACGAGAAGCTTTCTTTCTCCATTTACTCCATCCATGCGCTGCGCTCACGACCGGTCGTGGCTGTGCTTCAGCTATAGTGTAGTAGAAAGCGGTTGAGTGGGACGAGCGGCTAGGGAGGAGCATGTTTTGCAGTGAGGCGCCCGACGTGGAAAAATACTGTGGCGGCGCTGCGATAGAAGTGGATTGGGCCGCATCAAGGTCGCGCCTTTGGAAACTGCCGGCGATACTGCTCGGCAGGATCATTCGTACTACTTCGCGCGCTGGTACTTGCGTTCAGACCGCTCAAATGGTGTTCGTAATTGCATATGACATGTATTTACGCCCTAAGAATAAATTTCTTTCATTCCCTTCTTTATTATTATTATTTTTTTAATGCGCTCCGTGATCTTTTCCGGTCTCGATTGGGCCAGGTTCGGGCCTAAGGTAAAGGGGTGGCGGGCCGGGCCGGGCCCGGGTCTCGACATAAAACTCTTGATCGGGCTCAGGCGGGTAGCCAAACCTAAAAACGGGCCCGGGCCGGGCCCGGGCTGGAAACATCGGCCCGTGCAGTGCTCTAAGCTGCGCTATGCAACGCGCAGTGAGCTATACTGCATGCATGGAGAGGATGCCGGTGCGCGGATTCTACAGAGCTTGACGAAGTACGACTGTGCAGAACTTGCCGTGAGTTCGTCTTGCGAGACCAGGAAAGATCTCGTGATGGTGGTGTTGCGCATGCGCCAACATGCTAAGTAAGCCGGTGCGCGGGGTGACGCTCGATTAGATGTAGCCATGTGACGCCCGAAGACGGTACGCACTCCAGAAGGAAGAAGCCGCGATTCGCGAAGCAAGGCTTACCGCTATGCGAGAGAGACAACCGCAGTGACGAGAAGATCCCCATGTATGTAGCCAGTGTAACTTGAGAACAAGAGTCAGCGGCGACAGGACCCCGAGTTCGGGGAGGCGAACGCTTGCACTAGGCCAGCCTTCACTGTGTCTTGAGCTTTGCGCGGCCTATAGTGCAAGCTTTCGCCTTTTTTGTCGTGACGGTATGTTCCGTGACGTTCTTCTGACCACACCATTTAAGAACCAATATCTCTAACAGTATGGTCGCGTATGATAGCACGCCTGTTGTTAGTTGGCGAAGTATGCTAACGTTGCCATCACTTGAAAAATAGCCTTCAACAGTAAATAATCCACATGGCTTGTTTTGCTAATTTTGTTAGAAATGGAACATTGCATATTCCCAAAATCATTAAGAAACAGTCAGAAAGAAGGAATGGGGGGGGGGGGGGGGGGGGCGAGATTGAAATAGCACTCTGTTGGTACGAAAGGATTGTGAGACGTCGAAGCCCTCATTCCAGTTATTGCTTGCAGCATTCTTCAGCTCGTCGCCGATGAAAACCATGAGCCACTTTTGGTCGTGGCGTGAGGTGGCTGTTGTCAGCCAAGCTCGGCAGTAGGTTTAGTGGTGAGGTATGCAGAGGAATAGGAAGAAAACAGACCCTATTGTGCCAACGGGACGCTTAGGACGAGCGCGAAATTAATTGCGAGAATGAAGAGTTGACAGCATATCGATAATGTGTTTTTTTATTTTTTATTGTACATATAATAATTTTTTATGGACTAAATTCGGCAGACAAGACTCGTTGTCAACCACTTGCTACAATAGCGGAGCTGCGAGAAAAGGTTAACGGCCTCGTGAAATTGCATGATCACGTGGTCGCGGTGTATAGGCGAATTCGCAAAGGCGTCATCCGAACACAACACACGTCACAAATTCTTACGCTTACTATAGGAATAATCATCCGCATAGTATGAAATAACGTGGCATTACTCTCATTCAATTCTGAGCGCAGTCGAGGCATCAATTATTATTATTACACGTTTCCCGGGCATCAATTATTATTATTTGGTTTGTACACATACATACACACAAGGACACACATGAAGAAAATAGGGAGCGAGCAAGCTGACAACTGCCACCGAGAGGGGCACAACGCCTGGCTACTCTTTCAGGAGGAGGGAATAGAGAAGGACAAAGAAAAACGAAACTAAACAACATAAGTCTAACAGTAACTATCCAATGAACAAGCTCGAACTGTTTATTTCCGATGAATTGCTATTTACACAATAAAAATGCAGTTCAGGAAGCCCCAATAACACCATCAAGCTTAAATTCATTGCTCGAAAGTTCGAATGTTATGTTATGATAAAGGCCGACAACATGGAATAAATGTTGGTAGCAACTTAACGCTGGAAAGACGACAAAAATTGAAAGACTTACTGCGAAGCGCATTTCCTGAATCACGCATTTTGGAGTACACGGCCTTCCACGCTTTTCGCATCAGAAATAGTGCGTATAGCTTTATTCTGTCATAAAGATTGTGCAGTTTAAGTAATACCATAATAGAAACATGGGCGGCGGCAGCACAGCGGGTAGCGATATCTTGTGGCAGTTTTTGTAATCGTAAAGCGTCATAATTAAACGTTGAGTCATTGTTCTACTCACAGGAAAAGAAGAGAGCATTTGTACATTCGGTGATTAGGATGCTGCCAACGCCTTTGGGCTGTAGCAGCTGTGTTGTGCATTGCCAATCATTGAGCAGTTACAACTTAATGCACTCTGCTTAGACTCAACGTCGCAAGGTGGCGACTCCGGCACTGCCATATACGCATTCATTATTCTGTATCGCGTGAATGGTAACACGTACACGGACAAGCTAAAGCTATCATCAATGCTCAAGAAGGTCTACGGCACTGACACGTCGTCGTGTACAGGTTCCGTAGGTACGCGTCAGTCATCGCGAGTCCGATCACGCGCTGACTTCACAACCGGCGAGAGGCGGGAAGTCGCAGTGGTTGGTGACTTTGTTGAAGTGCAGTCCCGGCGCACAATCCAATTTCATGCCGAAGCCTGCGCTGCAGACGGTGTACTTGGTGCAGTCGTCCGGATCTGGTACGTAGAGAGGAACCATGCCGTCGGTTGGCGGGCAGCTGGGATCGGAGGGTAGACCGCCGGCAGGTGCACCGCCAGCTCCACCGGGAGGTGCGCCACCCGGTGGGGCACCACCGCCGAATCCTCCGAACGCGCCGGGGCTGCCTCCGACACCCGGTGGCGGTGGATTGGCGGGCGGTCCGCCTGGACTGGCGAACAGTGCCGCTGACGTCATGGACGCGGTGACTGTCGCGACGAACACGGCGAACAAGAACGTCGGGTGCCCCATTGCCATCGTCGTCTGTGTGGCTTTTGTCGCAGGAGCTGAAGAAATGAAAAGACAGAGAGAGAGATAGAGAGAGAGAGAGAGAGAAGCAGCAACACTAAATTGTATGACGTCCGCAGCTGTCGACACTCGTATCTTCCTGTACTATTGCATGACTATGCTGTATCAGAGTGCTTTGACGAAAATAACTGACTAGACTATATGGCTCGATTGTTATATGGGCACAGTGATGCTGACACATAATTGGAAACAACATGAATCATTTGTGGGGCCTTGCTCGAACTGCGTGAGAAATCTTATGGTAGCCTACGAATACGTTCCGTTTACCTGCTAAGCTCACCATTTCGCCTCTGATTAAGCCTGATCCTAGCTCCTGAAGGTCTTTATAGCAGAAAATTCTTAATTATAATACCACTCGACGCTACGTGAAAAACTAAGCAAAAATCCCCCCCCCCCCCCCCCTTGCACCACTCTTATTTATTTCATTTTCTTACTTTTATTTATCAGATGTGCTCGCGTAACACGACAGTGCTGTTCGGCCTCTCCACTTACGCAGCTGTTTGAAGGAGTTAAAGACTCTTTTCTTATTTTCTGTCCCAACTTTAGGAATACCTTAGGCGAGGAACTAAGGGGCCAGAAATCAAATACCAATAGTCCGGTTTGTCCGTGAAGGGGCGCGGTGCGATGTGTACAATTAGTGATGCGCCGATACATGATGACACAGTTTACAGACTTCCGTCGATCAATACCCTTATTATTTCACACCGCATATTAAGTAGCATGTCAGGCGATCCGTCGCGTTACAATCTCTGGCCTATCATTAAAGTCAGCATCGCCCCCACCCTCTCTATCTCTCTCTTTCTCTCTGAAACGAGAGGGGCTGGATATTTTTAAGTCCATTGCTCAAGTGACGACGTCAACGTCACTGCTTTTCAGGGGCTATTTCAGTACGTCTTGAGAATCTGTGTATTGAGCCTCAAGACCACCATAAGATTGGCGAATAATGTGCAGCTGATCTAAACTTTAAACATTTGGTTTAAATGGCGTTGTCTAGACCGGTCAGTTGTCAATTTGCTTGGTAAAGTCGTAAGAGAAGAGAATAATTTTTCACCACCAGAGTGCAATAAATCGGTCGTCATACCTTCATCGTCACCTTGCTAGAGCTGCCTTCACACACATGCCATGCATCACACATGCAATCGCTCGCCATAAACAATATGTTGCCCAGCTGGTAACGCTTTCAAGAACCCCAAACATACTGGTTAGCTACAGCTACTTGCAAAAATGTTTAGCGTAATTGGCATCCATTCTGCCAGTGCGTGGGTTGTACATATTTTTTCGTCGTACAAAATATAATTTTTATGTAGTCCCAAACATTAGCCCACAAAGAGTTTAATGGTCCACAGGAAGTCTGCAGATAATGCAGATACTGCTTATACATTTTCTTTAATGTAAGGCGTGAACGAGCGTGTCTGACGAGGACGCTAACCCCAAATATATTCGAGTTGTTAGGCGCAATTAGACGCGGCTTCTTCCTGGTTTTCTAAACAGTGCAAGATTATTCGGTGGGTGGGGAAGCACTTAAGTTTTTAGAAGCATTGCAGGCACAGAAATTGCGTGCTTTGTAAATCTATGTCTAAGACCTGGGATTTTAGCAACGCCGCCATCAGCTCCATTCAGAATCGAGACTCGAGTTTTACTTTCGGCACAACTGACACCGGTGTTTCACAGCTTCGTTTCCTCTACAAAGCGCGAACTCTCGCGCAAAGACGGTGCCAAAAGCGCGCGAACCCCGCAACACCGCGAAATAGGGAACGCCTTTCTCACCTTTCTATATACGGTGACTGGAATCAGCCAAGTAGTCTGGCAGCCGTTTGTTGAGTCTGTGACGGGGGATAAAGGAGCACGCCTGCCTTTTCTACCACCTTGTGGAGTCCACGCGTTCTTCCTTTATCGCGAACACGAGTTTTCGTGGGTCCAACCGGCTCGCAAGAAAAGGGTCCATAGATAACAGTCCTGTGACGTCGATAGTTGTTGCCGTCACTTCACGGATGCCTTCGCTGTCAGCGAGGAAACGCACACGAGACTCGGCCGGATGCCGGTAAACGGATGTCTCGAGACGAGGTTGTTAAGCCATAAAAATGGATAATTGCTCTTGGTTTGCGTGCGCGCAACAAGAAGTCTAGAAACGAGATAACTATAGGGAAGCTATAGGTTAATTCTGCGCTGCTCAAAATACGAAAACACATTGTCACGAGGTTGCATACAAGTCCAACTTGATGCCAATATATATTCTCGCTTTTCGTATGTCGTCACAGATATTTCAATTGATGTGTCTGTGCCGTTATGGCAGGGGTGTCATAAACAGCGTACATCTGCCACTTGGTTCCAACGCCATCGAATGTGGTAATGTGTTCAAACAGGCGCGCCTGTATAGGTGCAGCAATTCGAACAAGGGCGCTATTTTGTACCAAATGCGGTTATTGTAACAAGTACGGTATTTTGTAACGTTTAAGTCAAGTAGCAGAGGTTCGCTGGTCAGAGAGGTTTTAACCCCAAAGTTGTAGCGAAATCCGTTCAGTATGTGCCAAGATGGTTGGAAAACGGCGTCCGCGTCTCGTTTATGTTCTCTGATGTGCTCGAAAGAACCGTGTAGAATAGCTAACTGTGCGAAAAAGTCAAAGACGCCATTTTGATGGTACGTGTTTTCCTTGTGAATCTTTTATGAGCAAAATTACAAAATTGCAGCGTTCAATTTCCCTTTCCCTTACCCCCAGTGTAGCGTAGCAAACCGGACATTCCTTTGGGGGGCCTCTGTCCTTGCTATGTATCTATTAAGTACGAGTAGAAAGAGGGTCGAAGAAGTAAGAGATAAAGAATTGCTGTGATTTAGCTTTAGTTAACCCTGGTTGATAACGAAAGCTTCACTGCCCTGGCTAGGCCCATTGTCGAGCTGTGGCCGAGGTGTGGTTTCGCCCAACTCTACTCGGGCAACGGTGGCAAAGTCTCCTTTCAGGGCTCCATAAAGGCCTAAATATAGTCCGACGTAGCGTGAACGCGCGCACACGTTATGTCACGTTGGCGAGAACAACAGCGGCTATAGTTCGACCGATGGTTCGACGTACTGGCGCCGCCAACGTAATCGGACGCGTCGCTAATGCGCTCCGACGCTCCCGGCGTCTACGTACCCGGACGCGCCCGGCGTCTGTTGACGCTCGCCCGCGTGCCGATGGACTATAAACACGCCTTAATGCTGTCTTGTGGTTTGACCTCTAGCTATCAAGTAGAAAACTGTTGAGTCGCCGACGGCTGCCGGAGGTAGCGTAATGAAGTTTTGGCTTAAAAAATCATTCCGACAGTGCTATCTCTCGAGTGTACATTTTAAGTCCACGACGCCCCCGCTACACCTATTTACATACGATCGGTGGAAGGTGTAGTTTCCTTTGTCTGTTTATTATGTGTGCTCTGCGGCCTGGCTATTGTTTAAGAGCAGTTTATTTCGACAAAGACATTCTTGAAAATACATGTGCACTTTGCTTCAAGTGCAAGATAGAGATGAGGCTACTACTGCTTTGGAGCCGAATCCCGAAGAGCAACATTGCTTTGAAGCCATAACAAGGAACCCCCTCACCTACTCTAAGTAGTACTCCCTATTTCAATCAAAGTTTTCTTCAGCACTTGCGGCAATTGTGAATCCTAAGTAGCATTCCTAACAAGTTCGATATTGAGCTTGGTTCTTTTCACTTAATCATGATTGCGTTTTTACTGGAGACAACATATCTAAAATGTCAGGATAATAATGTGAACAATGTTTCGTTTCCGAAAAGTATAAACATCCACAAATTTTTTAACACGAAAGTGTTTTATGCCGGGGTCCACCAAGACTTCACTGACGTATTTCCGTCACGGAAATACGTCATAGAACATAATACAAAGAAAGAAACCAGAAGAAAAAGTTCCACAAACATGCAAAATTTGGAAATCGAACCCACGACCTCTCGGTCCGCGACGATAGATCTCCGAGCGTTTAACCCATTGCGCCACAAACGCATTTGCAGAGAGATACACAGACGCGCCTTATATATCTAACACTCCTCCGTGTACCCGCGCTCTTGCTCGGGGCGGTGCCGCCGCCTACGAGCAGAAAAGAGAAGTACTGCATTATGACACTAACGCGCACCGACAGTGAACGCTTCGGTGGTCTCAGCACCACGACGCCTCGATGCCAGCATTCGAAGGGACGCTGGCATCAAGAAGCACTACCAACGCCACTTAGGTGGCGTTCACCGTACTCAGCACAGCGGAGCGTGGCCTCCGCAATTAGCTCTGAAAATGTTTCTGAAGTTGATCGCGGAGGCTGCAATTACGACGCGCTGTACGCGCTGATTTGACTCGGTGACGATTCAGTTACGTGCTTTGTCTTGCGCGTTGTATTAGTGTGTCAGTTACGTGCTTCGTCTTTCGCGTTGTGCTAGCGTGTGCAGCGTAGTGCAGCTTCCATATGCACGACGGTTGCTCATGGTCATCGACGTTGGTAGTCGTGATGGAGGAGACGTGCCACCAGGCGTCAGCGTGGGTGCATCAACGCCTAAGGGCGCTTTAGCCACAAAACACCAATAGACATTATATATCAATGTGCAATAAACATTACACTACTTCTGTGAAGACACGTTTCACTTTCGTGTTCTATACCGATTCCTATATAAGAGGGATCAACCACATTTTTTATATTGCCGGCCTAGGTTCTCCTTCCAACCAGTGGCGTACTCATGACAAGTGAATCATTGCTCTTGCCATCTTTATGACACTCCTTTTATTGCGATAGCAATTATATGGACACTCAAAAGCAGATTTCTGCCGTCGGCGTCGCCGTCGCCGTGAGGTTCCGTATGACGTCATTTGGAGATGAAATCGTCGCCGGTGGTAAGTGGTTCTTGAGGGAAAGGGAAAGGTTGGCGCTATCGAACGCTGTATGTGCGAGTGAAAGGGCGCGAGGGGCGCGTCTTTCACGGGGAGTGAACGCACGGCGGAGAACAAACGCGCGTTCTGCGCCGTGCTCGCTTAAGGGCTGCAGAAGTAGGCGTCTCTTTTCTCCTTTACAATCACCATATATGTAGAGCAAACGCGCCTTCTTCAGACGCGCGAGATACCGTGGGGGAGGGGGAGGGAAGGGAGGCGACGTTTAGCTGCGGCACCAAGTGCCTATTTATATCAGAGGCTCCGGCAACAGTCACCAACGCCGCACGCATTTTGAGCTAACGCGGGCAAAACGCCGATGGCGTCGACAACAGTTCTGCGTGTTGCCGATGCTGCTGCATGTCCAAGTTTATACAGCTGATAAAGCTAATATCATTACTCCGTATAGCTCTCTACAAGTTTGCTATCGCAATTGATGCTTCGCCTTTCAGGTGAAACTGCGACAACTTCTTTAGATGCGAAGCATCTTATGGTCGGGGCTATGTCACTCCCTCGCTCCCTCCCTCCGCCGTGCGGCGTCCACACCCGCACTGCGCATGCGCATCCTCCTCCCCCTCCTCTCCTTGTCTCATCTCTTCTCTCGGCATTCATGCGCATCCTCTTCCCCCTCCTCTCCTCTCCGACGCTCCTCTCCTCTCCGGATTGCGCAACGAATGGCATCACCTGCGGCTCAGCGCGCGATAATGCGAAGCAGCTTAGGTTAGAGGCACGGCGGTAGGCGCTGCATACTCCGCCACAACGCGCAGAATAGTTGTTGACGCCGTCGGCGTTTTATCCGCGTTCGCACCGAACGCGCGTGGCGTTGGTGATTGTTGCCTGTGCCTCTGGGGGCGGCTCGGAGGTTTTCCACGAGATCAGCCATTACTCGTCGAGCAGCGTCGGAAATCTTATATACCTACGCAACGCCGCGATGAGTGCCACGGACAGCGCCAGCGTCAACGCCAGTGTCAGCGCCGTGGTCGACCCCCATGGCTGCTTAGCATACTACTCACGGTTCCCTAATTTTTTTTTTTCTGTAACATGGCAAAGCTTCAAGCTGTCGCTGCAGTGGCTTCCTTCTCACGTCGGTGTCCAGGGCAACGAGGAGGCTGACGCCCCGGCAAAAGCAGCACACCACGCCACTGTACCAGTCAGCACCGCTGTGACGACCTTCGACTATACGTATATGTAACCCACACGCCAGCGGTCGACCCCCACGTCCCCTTCACTCTAAAAGCTAGGGAGAAAATCGCAGGAGTAACGGGCCGATTCGCTCTTCAAGCCATTGTTTTACTCTCGCAAAGTGTCGGGTGGAGTGAAACGCATTGTTCACTCTGTCCGCAGCGAGAGAATAAAAGGTTCTTTATGCTCTGCCCACTCTGAGAGAGAGTTGAGTGCCCGTTCTAGTCATGCGGCTACAGACAGCAGAATGTAGCGTATACTGCTGCTTAAACGCCAGAAGGCTGGTCCGGAACATGGCGATGTATCGCTCACGCACGCAGAGCAGGGAGCACCCGTTTTTCTTACAGGCATCCAGAGGGCCAAACGGGTGCGGACTCAGTGTTGTAATAAAAAAGTAGTGCGCTGTTCTCCGGGAGAACAGCGCACTACTTTTTTATTCGAAGTTGCCCCACCGCGCGCCCGCACAACATCGCGCAAGAGCACAGCACCGGAGAAAGACGATCCGTCCAGCGTGAAGGCATGGGGCAGGCCGCAGGCGCCAAGGCCATCCAAGAGAGATGTCGTGTCAGCCATCTTTAGCCGCCGCGAAATTCGAAATTCGTTCATCGTTCGTTGGATTGAACCACAAATCCTCCACGGTAAGCGATTTCTAACTTGCGTGGCACGTTCAGCGTCTATATGACATGCTATCGACAGGCGGTCGTCGCGAAGTTTAGCCACCGCGATTGACAAAGGACTAGATATGCGTGCCGCGTCATTCGATGTCAATCGTAAAAGCCAGTCGTCGCGACGACTGTGTGTGAGTTCATCACATCCGTAAGAGCTTTGAAAATCGCGAACGCAGAATGAACTACGTTGTGTTCAATAAGAACTGAGGCGCGGTGTCGCATAAACAGGTTTGCTTACCAGCCCATGATTCCGCCCCTATATGCGTACCGTGCTTAGCGTGCGTTTTATCTGTTTGAATTTGGCAGTCTACTGTGTGCGGAGCGCTGTTTAACTAAGGAGTTACGTAACAAGAGGCGTCAACTTGTTGGCGTCATGCTTTCGTTATATTATGGCGCGCGCTTTATAGCGTTTCGCCAATGGGTAATATATGCGGCCACTGAAGTTACGTGCAGCGCTAGTGCGCGTTATAAACTTGCCGCAGGCTGCACGCTGCGTGAGATAGCTGCACGCAGCGTGATGTCAGTTTGGCGCGTAATCTTGAACTTCCTAAGCACGCATTGAGAATTCATGTTTCGGGCTGAATAATACTGACCTCTTTTTGCTCATGTGGTGTGAATTTATGTTTTATTTTGCTTCTCGTGTTCCGGTTTTCGAGCATGGTGCGAATGTGAACGGCGCTCATGTGTACGAACTCGGTGGCCGATCAAGCGGTGATTTATGCACCGGAATCGAATATATATCGGCTACGGTTGTAGGTTTACAGCATTGTTGCTATTGCCTCGGTCTCCACGTTTACTGATTTGAGTTGAGTTGGCACTTAAGTGTGAGTATGAGTACGAGTATTTGAGTATTTATTTATTTATTTATTTTTTATTTATTTAGTACATACTGCAGACCACATTGTGGTCCTTGCAGGACGGGCAGACATTGAATACAAGACATATACAGTATAATATATACACACACACTCATTATATATATACACATATATATACATATATATAGACTTTACAATTATATATTGCTCACAGAAACATTTCGTGAAAAGATCAAAAACGCAATACCTTAATCAATCTATGGTGCAATTAACAGAACGATGTAAAAAGAAAAAAAAAAGGCTAGGGTATTGCGCACCAAAGGCAAGGGAGTTTCACAGTCAACGACTTGCCTTGCTCATTCAACAGCAAGGAGAACACATTCTATGCAAAAACAAAAACAAAACAAACAATAAAACAATATAAAAGAACTTACATACAACGCATTCACATGTTGTAAGGGGCGGGCAGCGAATTCCATTCAGAAATAGTCCGGAGGAAGAAGGAGAACTTGTAGCTGTCTGTCCTAGCATAGATAGGTGTCAGTGTATCCGGTCGATGGTGTCGTGTATACCTTGTGGAGAGAAGACTCACATATAGTGAAGGGTCCAGAGCCAATTTGTGATTGATTAGATTATGTAAAAAATCTAGCCTGTGTTTCCGTCTTCTTTGTTCAAGCGAAGGAATGTCGTTAGCCAACATCAACTCTGAGGGCGAATCCGAACTTTTGAACTTGGAGTAAATAAAACGAACAGATTTTCTTTGTATTCTCTCAAGTTTGTTAATATTGACTTTAGTATAGGGATCCCATGCAACGCAAGCATATTCAAGTTTTGGCCGGATATAAGTTAGATAAGTGAGTAGCTTAACGTTTGAGGGGGCGTTTCTTAGTTTGTGTCGCAGATAAGTTAGCTTCCGAAAAGCAGAAGAACATGTGTTGTCAATGTGAAGGTTCCAGGAAAAATTATTAGTGAACGTTACGCCAAGGTATTTGTAGCTCTCAACTTGCTTTAGTGGAACAGATCCCATTTTATACGCGTACTCCAGGGGATTCTTTTTATGGGTTATGCGAAGAGAGACAGTTTTATCTACGTTTGCAGCCATGCCCCATTCTTCGCACCACAAAAATATATTATTCAAGCTAGAGTTAAGTTCCTTCTGATCATCCATGGACTTAATTGTACGAAATACAACGCAGTCATCTGCAAACAGCCTTATTTGTGTTCCAGGTTTGACGACGGTAACAATGTCATTAATATATAAAAGAAAGAGCAATGGACCCAGGACACTGCCCTGGGGAACGCCTGAAGTTACTGGCAGATATCCCGAGTTGTGATCGTCAACTGAAACATACTGTTGGCGATTATCCAGATAGTCTGTAATCCAGGAAATTATGATGTCCGGAAGGTTAATGTTCCTTAATTTTAGAATTAGCTTTTTGTGAATTACCCTATCGAAGGCTTTACTGAAGTCCAAAAACACAGCATCAATTTGACCGTTGGCATCCAAAGCTTTGGCAATGGAATCAATAATTGTTACCAATTGTGTAGTAGTGGAACAGCCTTTCCTGAAGCCATGTTGAGCACTTGATAGTATAGAGTGTCGATCTAAGAATTCAGTAATGCGAGTTGCGATTATATGCTCGAAAAGTTTGCAGCAAGATGACGTTAATGATATGGGGCGGTAATTCTCGAGCAACAATCGATCGCCTTTCTTAAAGACCGGAACAACTCGAGCCATCTTCCAATCTTCAGGCACTTTCGCGCATAACAAAGATGCTCTGAACAATACAACTAAGAACTTAGCAACAGTTTCGGCGTATCACCTAAGAAACACATTCGGGAGGTTGTCAGGGCCAGGAGTTGTTTTGGTTTTTAAATTGAGTAACATAGATACAATGCCATGGTAAGATATAAAGTCCGCCTCATGCTCTTCAAACACTGCAGAACTCAAAGATGGGCCTGAGCATGGACGGGAGAATACGCTATGAAAATAATTGTTAAACTGTTGTGCGATGGCATTCAAGTCGTTAAGAATGGTTCCATTAACTGCAATTTCCGTAACAGTCTTCTTGCTATCGCCAAGGTATCCCCAAAACTTATCCGGTGCGTTCTTTATAAAGTTGGGCAATGTTGTGGTAAAATAAAAATTTTTTGAATCACGCACGGCGCATGACAGCTTTTTTTGTAGTTCCGTGATAGCGACCGTGCGTGGATGCTTCTTTTTACTCGTTTAATTTTGCGCTTTAGTTGTACTATTTCACGCGTCATCCAAGGCGTACGTTTATTGACTTTCTTAGTTTTAGTGGGTATGAATGTATCTATGCAATGCCTGCACATTGTAGTAAACACGGTCCAAAGTGTGCACACATCACTACCATTATCTGCAAAGCGCGTAAGACAAGTTTCCATGTAGTCAACGATGCTGGCGTCATCAGCTCTGGTGTAATCTTTAAAAGATTTGGTTTTGGCAATTTTAGGAACTGGTAATTCTGACAATGGGCAAGGAAAGCGAAACAAGGTAATGGTCAGATAAACCATCTTCGATTGACACGGTATGCTCGGAAAAGGTTCGGTTTAAAAAAATAACATCTAATATGGAACATGATGACCCTTGTACACGCGTGGGTTCATTAACCACTTGAATAAGATCATGTGTTAGCATAATGTCAAATATAATGTTAGCATTTGCATCAGCCTTATTGTTTGCTTGGAGGAGCTCCCAATTACACCAGGCAAGTTAAGATCGCCGATCAAAAAGATTTTCTTATTTTGGTAGAGAGACATGTGCTCTTGAAGTTTATTCAAGTAGTCTGGTGTAGCATCAGGTGGTCTATAAAATGCGAACAGCACAAAGCATTGACCCCAGCACGATAACCTGACGCATAGGTACTCTAGTTCGGGAGTATCACCGATAAGCGTAGCTCCGATTTGATCTTTAACTAGAACGGCTACACCACCGCCTCTGCGCAGTCTATCATTACGAAATACTTTGTAACGGGGCGGAAAAACAAGTTCATTTGTTATATCGCTACGCAACCACGTTTCCGTTATGACTGCGATGTGCGGATCGTGCTGTAGCAATTGAATTTCTAGGGAATCTGTCTTGTTCACCACGCTACGAGCATTGAAATTCACGATACGCAGACGTTTTTCCTTGGCTGAAACTGAATTTCTGTGGATGACAGGTTCGAAGATTTCTAAACATGACAGTTCTGAAACATTATCCGGAACATCGGCGACTTGTCGTGCCTATTTCTGTGCTTGCGCGTGACGGCGGGTCGTTGGGCGGTGTGGTTTTTCTGCGTCGTTTTTTTAACAGGAATTCTTTCATTTTTTTCCTCGCTCCAAACATAAGCTGTCCTATTGATGTACAGTTTGTCAAAAGCTAAGGAAACTTTGTCACCCTTCTCGCGGTTTTCTTTCGTACTTGCCCACAGCTTCCTTCTAACCTCACGAACTTTTCGCGAATAGTCTTCACTTATCGATATAGTAGTGTTCTTCAGCTTGTGGCACTGTTTAAAAATTAACGCTTTGTCTCTTGTATCGAGCAATCTCAGGATGACCGGTCGTTTCTTATTTGTGGACGGCCGACCTAATCTATGTATTCGTTCAATAGCTATCGGGTTCAGTTTGAGAAGCTCTTGGAAGATACCTTTGTTTACGGCTGTTTCCAGTGATTCGCCGTTCTCACTCTCTGGTTCTGTTAGGCCAAAAATAATCAAATTAGGTCTTCTACTGTGGTTCTCTAATTCGTCTATTTTCTTTTCAAGGGTCAGAACAACTTCGTTAATATGTGAAAGCCGGTTTTGGCATAAAGTGACCTTGTCTTCAAGTTTTGATAAAGCGTCTACCTTTTTTTCAATTTCTACCAGGCGGTTTTCTTTGATATCCTTAATATCAGCTGCGATTTCCTTAAGTTGCTTCAAGATTTGAGCAGTTTCGGGCCCGGGGTTAGTTTCAATGTCCCCTCCTAAAAGCAGTAACTTCCGGAGGCAAAACACATCAAGCAAGTAACACAGCCAAGGGCATGGCAGCACCAGTAGAAAAGGGTCGCTTGAACGGTAACACTTGCCGTAATCCTTTCTCACCTGCACAACAAAAAGCAGAGGGTTGAACCGCATTCTTTCGGTGCCACCATGCCCAGTGGTCGCGTATTCCAAAGGGTGTCCCTTTATACTCGTTCCGCACGCTGGCGCTACTTGCAACAGCTGCGTGCTGCCCTCTGCGCTTGCTGTCGTTGTATGATGAGGTGGTCTGATGGGTGGCATTAAAGGCTGATCAGCAGCTTGATGGCAGATGAGATCGCCGTGCTCGTACGTAGCCGCCGTGACCACGGTGTGCTCCAGGCAGTATGCAGTGCGCAGGAGGCAGAAACATTACAGCACAGAATGACACAAGCACAGAATGACATTTGCGAACGTTATCGCTGGCACCACTACTCCTTTCCAGATTCCATGCATACCTCATACTTATTGTGGCCCGAAAGCGTTTTATGTTTCATTATTGCTGCATTCCGCTTCCCCTTTATTTTCCGATGATCTTGGTGGCTGCCTGAGTCTTTCCTTCGTTTGTGTATACGCCGAGGTATTTATATTGCTTGACTATGTGTTATCGTACAGATGTTCTCTTTTAATTTCTTTCTTCCCTTTCTTGTAATTCTTCATAGTCTTTATTGTTTCGATTTTTTTTTGCATCCAATTCACTGTCTCTATTTCTCTCACTTTATTTCTGATGACAACTGGTTCTCTATTTACAGTTTGAATTATTCTGTACTTGGTTGCCAACTTTCTTGAGCGCTTCCTCCGTCCTGTGTCCAGGATTTCCAGGTACAGATACTTGTGCACTTTAGCCACCCATTTATTTTCATCCGTGTTCCTGAGTATTTCTTCAAAACAAATTTTGCTCTGCGCTTCTCTGACTTCAAAAGATTCCCAACCCATGTCTCCCTGCATTGCCTCGTTTCTGGTTTTACCGTGGGCCCTTCTAGCCAACCGGCCTACCGATCTTTGGTTAACTTCTAACCCCGACAATATCTGAGATTTTAAGCACAGAATGACATTTGCGAACGTTATCGCTGGCACCACTACTCCTTTCCAGATTCCATGCATACCTCATACTTATTGTGGCCCGAAAGCGTTTTATGTTTCATTATTGCTGCATTCCGCTTCCCCTTTATTTTCCGATGATCTTGGTGGCTGCCTGAGTCTTTCCTTCGTTTGTGTATACGCCGAGGTATTTATATTGCTTGACTATGGGTATGAGTTCCTCTTGAATTGCATCGCGTTATTACTCGTCTCTTCATTAAAGATCATAATTGCCGATTTCTCTGTGTTTAACTGAAGGCCTAGATCTGTCACTGCGTTGCCACAGTTGTCCCAAAGCAGCCTTCACAGCCACGTCCTGCTTAAAAACGGCCAGGAGATTTTCTGCTCCTTCCTCTCGAACATCTTGCATTGGTGGTATTGCGGATGGTACATTTACGGAAAAGTCTTTTGAGATTGTCCTGTGCTTTTCAAACCGCTGGTGTAACTGTGCCAATACGTGGTCCATGAATGGAATCAACACAGCTCTATTGAAATATTCCTCAGAATTTTTTGATGCAACGCTCCCACGATCCTGCTGTCGGAAATCGGTTCGTCGGCTGGTGATTTCCACATCCAGTTTTTTTTTTTTTTGCCAGTTCCTGTAATTGTGCAAATATTTTTGAGAATGAAGCAGTCGCATTCTTGCGGTCATTTTCGATCGCCTGCTGTACCACATACATGTCGTCAATGGTGGCGCTCACGTCGATGTTCTGGTCTGCAGCTTCTTTGACAGAGGCAGAGTCACCGCTAACACATGCTCCGCCACTGCAGGCTCACAAGGAATGCCGGTGACCAAATTGACAACGCTAGACTATTTGTCTGAACTGGACTTTCGCTCACTGCCGTTTAATTTTATCTCCTCTAGTACCGCGATCCCCGGTTCAAATAGATTCACAAATGAAAGAACTGCATCATTCTTTTCCACCCAACGCGTTTCGCATAATCCCAAAAGTCGCTGCCTTGCCGGCTCAGGACACATCAAACTTATATTTCTCGTGAAACGTGTGAGCGGTTAGGAAATTTGCGGAAAAAGTTCGACGTTGTCTTTAGCGTTCGAAAACAGTTTCGGATATCTGTGATGGAGCAGGGAGTAGCTGTTGCAATGTGTGTATAATGCAGCTCGATATTTCTTGTGAACGGCAGCTTGCACCATTCGTTTTAGCAGCCATCGAGCTGTCACCATGATAACCTTGGCCATGAAGATGATGCCTGGTAATTACAAGGTCTAGCAGCAATTTTATAATGGCGTCGGCGAGGGACCTACTACTTTGGTCCTGAATTGGCACAAAACCTAAAACACTTCTTCGATGTCGTTCGCATCCTTGTTTAGGTACCTTGCACAAACGGTAAGCTATTCGATTCCAGCAATATCCGTCGTTTCGTCAGCAAGTACGCAGAAGCAGCCTGCAGTGTTTACTTTTGCAACTAGGCTTTCTTTGATAATTTCACCACAAATTTCTATAGTTTGGTTTTGTACAACTGGGCTTAAATACGAGGTATTAGTGGGGCAACTTTCCAAATGGTTCTTCAGATCTGTATCTCCACAATCAGCTTGCATGCGAAGAAGTGCTCTGAAAATACCAGTATATTTAGCGGGGGCTTTGCCTAAATCCATAGGACCACTGTGCCTATTGCCACGGAGAGCCATACCTTGTCGCCCGCAAAAAGGAACAGTCTCAATAATAGGGCGTTAAATTTCTTCTGTTTTCTCTTATTTTACTTTGCCTGCCCTGGTCTATTGATCGATCACATCGGACGCGCTTCCTGAAATTGTTAGGAGAAAATTATCAGCTACCAGCTGATAAAGTCAGGGTGATATTTAGTACTTTCGTGTGTGTGGAAGATTTCGAGCGCGTGCTTCTATTTCTGGAACGGCTTGGACACAAGGGCTCCAGTGCGCGCATGTTGGCCCAAGTCTATAAGAACACTTGAAGCCGATGAAGTTCCGGAATTGGAAATCTAAAGCACGCCTTTGGAAATGTCACTGCAACTTTCGCGTAAAAAGTTTATGAGAACTTTATGCCTACAAAGTTTCGGAATTTAAATCCATGCGCTCCGTAGATTCCCGCACCCGCCGCGAGAATTCGCGACGCGCCCGCTCGCCATAGAAAAACCCTTGAAACTTTGTGCTCTGATGGGGCTCCTTGCGTTATATGACTCCAGGTGCATGGGCGTATAGCCACGAAATCCAGCCCGAGTTCGCAATGTGCGCGCCGAAATGTCTTTTGGAGTGGGAAAAAGACATTGTAGACATAATCCAGAATGATTCCAGGCGCCGGTGGCTGTTTTCGGTGGTGGTGCATGACACCACGAAAAACTTTCGGGGGGGGGGGGGGGGGGGGGGGAGTCTGCAGCACCATCAGACTCCCCCTCCCCCCCTTCCCGGTTACGACCCTGGTGCTTAAGAATATCCCATAACAATTCTCTGTCTACGTTATTGTAAGCTCCTTTGATATCTAGAAATCCTATTCATAAAGGTCTATGCTGAGCTACTGAAATATCTTTGCACTGAGTTAGTACACACACACATTATCCTCTAAGCGTCTGCCTGGTCTAAACCCATTCTGTAGTTTCCCAAGTACATCATTTTCATCCACCCACTTCGACAGTTCTAATTCGGCGAGAAGGGTAACTCGAGCGCCCTCTTAGGAGGAAGCTTGAGCTCGGGGACTCCTATCTAAATAAACGTAAAAACAGGATTAGTCTTTCTCGGCAACCACTGCACCAAATTTGACGAGGTTTGTTTCATTTAAAAGAAAAAAAACTAAAAATCTGGTGACTGCTGGCTTTGAATTTTTGATTGAGGTCGTCCGTATTTTATTAAAAATTGCCAAAAATCGCAAGTTTTCAGAAAACGAAACTATCAAGTCTACAACTCTGTAACTCAGCAATGAAAAATGATATCACAATTCTGGGCACTGCATCTAACTTTGTCTATAGCGAACAAAATTGATACATTACGCATGAATCTCAAAAAAAGTTAGTAATATGGAAATACAGCTTTTGCAGAAGCAGCAGAACCGTTGTACACAACGTAACTAATTCACGTAACATATTAAATTGCCGTATCGAATTTGTCGATTTTCAATGATCTAATGGATGCCGTTTACAGAACTACGATAGCTGTTCTTAATGCAGAGCCAATAATTTGTAAACTTCGTGCTTCTGTTTTTTTCGAACTTCCGAATTTTAGAAAATTCTTTAGAAAATTCAGCAACTAAACCGAAATTCCGCTTCCAACAGTCACCAGAATTTAAGTTTGTGTCTCAAATGCAACAAATTTAATCAAAATAGTTCGAAGGATCACTTCAGAAAAATGTGCTGCGTTTTGCATGTATTAGAATAGGCCGCATAGGAGTTGGGCCCGAGCTAAAGCTTTCTCTTAATGGCGACGTCGAGAACAAGAACCGGTGTAGGCGGTGCCATAGGTGGTGGCGGAAATAATTTATTAAACAAGAAAGAGATGTAGACTCAGGCAGGAGCCCTACATACTAGGTGGAGTCACTAGTCCGGGACCCCATTGGTCGAAGCCGCCAGCCTAGCCCTCTTGACCAAGGCCTTTTGGGCCTGAAGGTCTAAGCAACTTAGCATGGCTGCCTCCCAGTCCTCTCGCGTAGGGTTGGGCGGGGGGGGGGGGGGGGGAGAGGTGAGGGCTGAATTTTGCTCCACACCACATGATAGGTGTCAGCCACCTCTCCACAGTGTTAGCACCTGCCAGTGATCGTAGGTCGATCTATGCTGAGGTAGGTCTATGCGTCATCCGGTCAATCGTAGGAACAAAATGTTTCGTTACTGCCAGGCACATAATTTTGTTGGTGTATAAGCGAAGTAGGACGCGTTCGTTCGCTTTCCCCAGTCCCTTAGCTGGGGCTGGGTACCGTGATGGCTATCCCTATAATAGGTAGCAGTGTCTTTGAAAGTTAACAAAATTCCGCCTTCTCGTTCCAGGTCCTCAGGGGTCAAAAGGGTATGCCCGATAAGTGAGTGCTCGGGCTTCCGCATCCGCCCATTATTCCCTGGAAGGCCCTGATGGTCAGGAGTCCAAACTATACAGCGGGGTCTGGCATCTACATCCCTGCTGCAGCTTCGCAGTATTCGTTCGGCCAGTAGGGTGACCAAACCAGCCTCGTAATTACGGCACGCCCCATGCGAATCCGTAATGATATATTTAGAATTAGAGTCCGAGGCAGCTAGGGCAATCACGACCTCATCTGCTTGTGTTGCATCTGGCGCACGAAAAGTGCGCCAGATGCAACACAAGATGTTTACTGTGTTTCCTGATGTATGACTGCTTCGTAGAGCTCAGCGAGCTGGGCAGGTCAGTGTACATAGTAGGTAGAGGCAGATAAGTACGTACAACTTGTCCGCGGCCGGGAACTCGTCTGTTTTGCTTTCAGATAATGGACAACGTAACTTCCTCATAATAACACCGTTTGTAAAGTGCCCGACAACCAGACAGATTTCGGTCAAGGTCCTCGAGATAAACGATGGTGAGCGCTGGTAATGATGAGTTCCGTTAATAAAAATATAGCGTCGCGAGCTGGGCAACATCAAATGAATGCTTTCTCAAAAATGAATACTTGAAACCAGCGTAGAAAACAAGAATTTGTGTTGCTTCTTAATGACACTTTCAGTTGTGTGGCAACGCTGTGCCCCGTGTGCCTCTTTCCTGTTGCCGTCATTATCTGCGCTACGAATGCGTTAATAGCGAGGCGTGGGGAGCTCTGACTTTCGACGATAAAAATTTGGAGGACACTTAAGCTTCGCCTTTAAGAGTGGAACGCGATAGCGTTATCGGGCGCTGTTAACGCCGACACCGACACCGGAATTTCTGCGACACGGGGCCCGATAGAAAACAATGGTGGGCCGATCCCGGCGGCAGTGCAGGGCAGAGCAATGGCTCATACCCCCGTAAGGCAGAGGGTACAAGCAGTGACTTATCAATGGTTCATACCCCCGTAAGCCAGGAAAAAAGGGTTTGTGTTTCAGTTTGCGCGTAACAGAATTATGTTTTCTCGTATATTGAAATTATTTTCTCCTATATTCAAATTACAATCTGCCGCTATCATGTCTGTAGGTTGTGCGTAAATCGGACTTTAGGAATTTTCTTACGCCCTTTACTTTGAAAAATTCAATTAGTTCTGTAACGCCCCTGTACCACGCGGCGGGCCTGCGTGGTGGTGGTTCGGGTTGATTTTTTTTTCTGATGGACACGCCACAGGCGGCGGACGCCGACGCCAGATCTTATGCGACACGGGGCCCTTAACGCTTTCGCGTTAAAAGAAGTCACTGCAGACATGCGGTAAACATGCAGCAAGAATGGTGTTTGATCGCACCCTACATCTCCAGACATAAGTGCTAAAGAAGAACCATTATCACTATAGAGAACGAATTTTCAAAATGATGAAGACCTTGCGAGTGGAACGCGATGTGAAAATACAGCTCTTGATGGCGTGGCCTTTGAATACTCTAAAGGCAGAAGTATGAGTAAGCTCTGTCAAGATAAAAGTACTCTCATGTGTTCTATTATTCAACTTATCTGTAAGACTGAACGACTAGCGAGCCTTTCTAAATCATAATAATTTCTGTTGTAGTCTTTAGAGCTTTGTAAATTAGGTCCCCTTTAGGCATCATGAAAAAATGTATATGAGAAAGCTTATTTTTCTGATTACAGACAGTTCCTGCCTCAAATAATAAACAACGTGCCCAAGCCTTATTTTTCGTCGCTCAAAAAGGCACTGATCTTATGCTTTTATATTTCTGCTTTGGATGTGTACAAATTTTCCGAATTGTCAGCGACCACAGCCGCGAAATGACTAATTCTTTCCAGTACGCCGCATTCTCATTTGTTCCTGTCTAGGTATATCCTTGCCAGGAATGTAGAAGATGGAGGGCTGGAGGGAAGATATGGGCGGAGGTGCTTGGGTGCTAAGCGGAAATAAATACGTTAGTTGCGCGAACTGGACGGGGGCGTCTCTCAAAGTAATTTTTTTCCTTTAATGCAATACTCACGTCTTTTACCGACTCGAACAGGACGAAGGTATGCGTACTTGATTGAGTGGTTCCTTTGAAGTATCTTCTTTCCTCCAGCGAAGAGACAAGACGTGGAACGGAAATGAACCGTCGAGCTGAGGGCCTTACGATTTCTGTCGCGAGACGCATTTCATCCGAGCCAGATCTGAGAGCGGCTCCGCGGAAACGTCAAAGGAGCGTTTCTTGGAACGTGATCTCCGAGCAAGAGACCTCGTTATGCAGAAAGGCCGAGGTCGTGCCCTCGCACGTCAAACTAAGCGTGCGTAAGTACGTTCCTGTCATCGTGGGCGCACCCTCGAAAGTCGAAATTGCGTACGAAAGAGTGGCGGCGAAATGTATAAGCGGACTTGGATGTGAAGTGTTTTATTTGACTATTCGTGCGCAGCAGTCATCTGATCTGAGAGCAACGTCTTTCTGATGTATATTAAAGCGAAGCTTTCCATGGCTTTTCTCCCCACTTTTCGGCTGCTGGCTGCTGCTGCCTTGATTATTATACAACGACTTGGGACACTGGTCATGTGCCACTTTAGGTACGTTTAGGCTGCTGTCTTGCACGATTGCCGTTCTGGTTATAGCGCAGACCAGTATCGGATATAGTGCAAAGCGAGGCGGCCGAGGGTGGCAGACGATATACGCAAGTGCCGACGTGATCTCCGACACAAACACACCTTCGTTGTCAAGTCGTCATCGTAATTTCTCCGTCATCCGGCTGTTGTGCAGGCCAGATGCCGGTAGTCTGTCGTCGTCACTCTGTCGTTACTTTACCATTTGTCATAACATCACCGAAAAGTATGACCACTGTAAGAATTTATATTTCCGCTTTAGTTTCTGTTTCTGAGTATATTACAATTTAATCAAGAGAAAATGATTAGTCATGGCGAGTTCAAGGCGTGGCTCCGGCGGGTCAAACGTTCAAGATCATCACGCCGGAGCTCAGCGAGGTTCGCGATGCCCCCGCGACCAAACCGGAATCGCCTCTGAAGGTCGTCTTCGTCGAACACTTCGAAGATGTTCATGTGATCCCGGTACACACGTTTGCGACGCATCAGGAGCTCGGCAATCAGTTCGAGTCGAACCAGCCGCACGGCAGCCATGTTGACGCAGCGCGATAAAGATTGGAACCAAGCCTGTGTATGGGCAGAGTATGTTCCATGCTTACTTCCCAAGCTTGTCCAAATCTAGCGGGCTGCCTTACGGTTTCGTGCAAACGACTTATCGACTTGGGAAGTTTAAGACTCCTAAAGACTGAAATCACTCTGGAGACGGGACCTGGACTTAAGAGCTTCGTGCAAGCGGACCCTGTTCTCATTTTCAAGTCAATGAATAAAAAAAAAAGGCATTGAACTGATTTCAACTTCCGCTCTTTGGGAGAAAACGTGCATATCGTGGGAAGTTGGTATGTGTCATTTCTTGGACGAATGCGCCAATTTGATCTATTAAAGCGAAGCTTCATATGGGGGAGGGGGGGGGGGGGGGGCTAGGCGAAAGAAAAAGCGTTTGACCGTCGCCTGTGTGCCGAAAACTATCATCATCAGCATTCGCTCTAGCATCCTGGTATTCTTCCGCGACTGGCTCGTTGGTGCCCCTAGAGTTGCGCTCATGCCCGTGCTTGGCACGCGCTGGTGCCATGCTCCCGCGTTCGTCGCGGACCCCGAGTTGCGGACCCCGAGTTGCGGACCCCGAGTTGCGGACCCCGAGTTGCGGGAGCGCGATGTTGAGGCCAAACGTCAGAGTCGTCTTGCCCTCCAGGAACCCGACAACGGTGGTGCACGTCTCGTCAACTCTAGTGCCAACTTCCCCGGTGCGACGGCCCGGTTTCAACACATGTTTCTCAACCGGAACTTCGGAGCCAGCTGCAGTGCGTGTGACCGGTTGTGGTTCGAGTACAGCGTGGTACTCGTCAGTGCAATTCGTTTGGAGGAACATTGAAGAAACACACGACCAAGATTCACTTACCCCCATTTCCTCGACAGGGGAGGGGCAAATGATTTTTTTGCAGGGTAGCCTCTAAACTCTAGCTCATGAGTGTACTTGACGCTAAGCACACTCACTCATTTACTGGCAGCTTAGCAATTATTCCACCACTGTATTGGTACTACTTCAGTAAAAACAGCCACTATTAACGAGCTTTTAATCAGTAAATTCATGTGCGACACTCCATAGCCACCACGGCCGCCCGTCTCTTCCCAATGCGGCTGACGAATGATGAGTTCAGTCTTGAGGTGCTAATAATAGCTGGCCGCTGGAGAGTTGTCCATGATACAAGTGCCAGACATAGATGGTCAGGGGGGGGGGGACATAATTGTAGCGTGATAGGGTAATCCTAGTGTGTAATCTAGTGACCGTGGTAGAGTACGATCACACACTTTTTTTTCGAGATAGAAAAGCTTAAGCATAAGAAAGGCAAAGAGGCCGGCCTGAGGTATACGTCCCTTTAGCCAGCTAATTTGCGCTGGGGGAAGCGGAAAAAGGAACGAAGAAAGAACAAGATTGGTGACGATTGGCGATGACTGGTGACGACTTTGATAAGCGGATAAACACATAGCGGGGGGGGGGGGGGGGGGGGGCAGGGAGGATGCAAGTTTTCTCGTAGTGTAATTTGGGCAAGAAACTACCTCACTATTGCTGGCTTTCTACGGCACGAGAAGGCAGAGATTATCACGTACTTGGCGCGAAACCTTTTCCGCGCTGTAGTTGCTCTCAGCATTCGCCGAAGTTGAATGTTCGCATTCGGTTTTTTTACAAAATAACGTAACTATTCGCTTGGGATGTGTGCATTTGCGTGGGCATTGTTCTGTTCTCTGTGGTTGATGAACACATTTATTAGGCTATAGGAGGAACAGGAGGTATGCTTGGACCAGCCGGTAGGGGACTGGTCCTTACAAATACTAGGTGGAGGTCCCTATTTGGGGACCCCAGGGGCGGTATAGCCGCCGCCCGGGCGCGCCCGACTGAGGCTTTTTGGGCCTGTAAGTCATGGCAGCCGAGCAGGGTCGCCTCCCATTCCTCCCGGCCGGATTGGGTTGGGAATGGGGGAATGGTCGGGTTGGAGGGCCAGGCCCTCACCGTGTGATAGGTGTCTGAAGACACCGCACTACAGTGGGGATAGTTGCCACTAAATGAGGAGTAAAAATGTTTTACAACTGCTGGCCCAGCAGAGTATTGGTGAGAAGGCGGAGAAAGAGCCGCTCATCCTCCTTCCTATGGGCTTTACATGGGAGGGGGTAAAGGCGATTACTGTCTTGATAGTATGTTGTAATATTTTTAAAGGCATAGGCCGGATTAAAATCGGGTTCCTGATCTGGTGGGGAGGAGAAAACAGTCCGGTGAGAG
Organism: Dermacentor silvarum; assembly: GCF_013339745.2. Lineage (NCBI taxonomy): Eukaryota > Metazoa > Arthropoda > Arachnida > Ixodida > Ixodidae > Dermacentor > Dermacentor silvarum. The sequence continues at coordinate 62,195,619 of NC_051161.1, forward strand.
AGCGCACGGGCGGCTGCATGTGCTGCCTCGTTTTCGGGTAGCCCCTGATGAGCAGGGCATCATATATATATATAAGGTAACGGTGTGCCGGGACCGTATCCCGTATGCAATTTCGCTAGATTTGATAGGCTAGAAAGGGGATCCAGCCTTGTTCGACGTTCCGACAGGCCCCTCGCTAGTCGGTGGTTATGTATTTCGAATCGGAATGTGAGCCGTCGGCAAATTTCTGAGCGGGCGACGAGAAAATGCTCTCCGAAGGCACTTCTCGGAATTGACGCCCCCCTGTCTTTTCTCTCGTTCACAACGTTCTTGACGAGCAAGAGTGCGAGCAGTTACTAAGCGAAACACCCATAAAACGCCGTGCTCTACATAACAGAACGAAGGGCGCATTACTCCTTTACTCCCACTGTGCCAATATAGCGAAGCTCGCTTCCGGCACTGCTTCTCTACTTGCTGGAAGGGCGCTGTTCCGAAGTTTATTTGACTTTGCGGGAAAGAACAGAGAACTGGCTGCGGTGACTGAACTTGCAGTATGCGTATATCTATATACCTCACCGGTGTTTTATAGCTATTCTCTCGCTCGAGAAGCATAAATGTGGCTTTTTACTCCTAGCTCCACCGATTCATGCATTGTTTTTTTTTTCCTGGTGAACGTTACAAATTACAAAGAAAAATATAATCTTCTTTTGTGAAGCAGTTCCTCGTTTAGACGCACAACGCACTGGATGAAAATAGGGGCGCCACGGCACTGAGGAAAAATGCCAGCAAAGCGCCGCCCACAGCTTTCAAATATTCTCTTGTCTCGCAGTTTCTTCTTCTTCTTCCTTTTCTTTTTTGTCTGCTGCATTTCACGCGAAGTCGTCCTCTGAGATATGATGGCTTAGCTTTCTTTACCAGCCTGGTTCCGCCTTACCATTCTTTATTCTGATTGTCTTTTTTTCTCTTTCCCTCAATTTCTTCTTCGAGCTTCTTTTTCGTATCTTTTAATTGTCTCTTTTACTTCGGGCGTTTCTTCGGGAGCATCCGGGCATTTCAGGACCTTTTGTTGCTGCTTAAACTGGGCCATTGTTCCATGACAGCGGAGCAGCCATTTACTCTCTCTGCTCTCTCTCTCTCTTTATCGTGACTCCTATCTCTCCTTCAGTATCCCTCGTCTTCCTTGATCATTATTTGGGCCTACGCTTTCCATCCTTCTAGCTTTTTTTTTTTTTTTTTTTTTGCGCCGCCTTCTCTGGAACTTCTTTTGTAGCCACACAACGTCGGTAATTGACGTTCGAATGTCGCCCTGCCCGCTGGACCATTTCTGTACGAAGACTTTTCGAGTTCCGCTTTATAAAGGCAGCTGTAGTATAGGTGACAGAAGAACTTCTTTTGTTTATCTCCCTCTTCCAAATCATTAGCGCAGCTAACCGGTTCTGCGGTACCACGCCCCAAGAGTAAAGTTACACCCTCGGAATCGCCGCAACTTTGTTAATGAGTCGAAGGTATAGAGCGACCCTATGCTACCACAGATATGACTGCTTTCGTACGTGAAGCCATAGGTATTTATTTGATCGGAGGGTTTACGTCCCCCCTTGCTCGATCTTGATGTCTAATGACTTTGTCGGAAGGAGGTGGCATGGTGTAATTACAAAACAGGGCGTGTTAATTAAGGTATGGGTTTTTTTATTATTATTATTAACTGTGTTTAGGAAGACTTTGCTGCCTCCTAGATGGTGCCGGCTATTCCGCTTTCCCTTATTCGGAGATGTGCTCGAAAAAAGTTTCAAACAAGGAATATAGAGAACAAGTTAGTTGCGACAGTTCTCAAGTTCACATACAATAAAAATAAATGCTTCTGAGCAGTTCACAATATTTGAATGTTTATACTGAAGTAGAAAAGACGTCCCTCTTTGTTGGAAAATACAGCGCGCACGAACACACATGAAAGAGCCATGAGAACACTGCAAGGAAAGTTATTGCGGAAACAAGAATTTGCGAATACGTTGAAAAAAAAAATGAATTGCGTATTCAAATACAACGTCGTGACGAAGTCACAATGATAAAATTTTGTACCTTTCAGACCTTCCGCATTCTTCAAGAAAATGCGCGTGCTGCACAGCGTTCCAACTTTGTGTTCACAAATGCGTTCTTTAACTATAGTTTGTTTTTGAAAAAAAAATTGTCAACTGTGTTCGACGCAGAGAAAGTCTCCTAGCGGGTCCGTGTTCCTTATAGCAGCGATGTTCATGGCACATTATAAGAAACGTCCGCTTTTAAAACAACGCCCAAGTATATTTTGGACAAGCTTCCTTTTTTTTTTTGCCACTGCAGTGGCTACGTTTAACGCTTATCAACACTGGCACGCGCCACGCATTCCCAGAGCCTTCTAGTCTGCGGGATTGTCGTTAGAATAACTCTTACAACTGCTTTACTCCGATTAGAAACAGAGGGTGTTATTTATGCAGCAGCGGGAACAGTTGCGCAGGTTTAACAACAACACATCTAATATCATGCATGACATTGATTCCACTGTAAATCTCGTACTTACAGGCTAGTTGAGAAACGTGAAATTTCTGGAATTATAGCCAGCCGCAAGCTTTAAGTAAAATAAACTTCACCGTGTCCCTGTCATAGGTGACGTTTGGACGACGATAGTTCCGATGGAAACAGCATGCGTACTAAGGAGCACCAGGACCCCCTCTGGTGGCTGGTCTAGTTCGATTACCCCTCTAGGGGCCCCATGTTACAGAAATTTTAATAGATAGGTGCATTCGCGCTCACTTTACGCGAGTATTCTTTTGGTGTTAGAAAAAAAAAAGAACGTGGGCAGCTTGCACTAGTGGTGCAAGGTTCGAGTAGACAGCGCAGCTGGTGATCGACCTAGCTTCTTCCAGGTTTTACTAGGCTTGGCTACGTTTTGCTAGGAAATGCTAAGTGCGGCTAGGCGTAGAATTCCGAATCGGCTCGCCGCCGACGCGCAGATTCTTGCTTGGCCGCGCGACGCGCTCCAAGATGAGCGGCGGCTTCTTCGGGTGTCCGGATCTTCTTTTGTAGTCCCATGTCTAGGCTACATGTACTCCCCACAGAGTCAACGAGAGTTCTGCCACCGTCGCGGTGGCTCGGAGCTTTATCTCCTCGGTGACGTCATGGCCAAGCTGCGCCTCCACACTTGCCGGGGTGTGGCTGGTCGAAAAGTGCCGAGGAACCGCCAGAGGCGCCTGCTGCAGTCACGGACACCACGCGCGTTCGGCGCGAACGCAAGGAAACGGGAAAACGCGGGCGGCGTCGGCAGCAGCTCTGCGCGTTTCCTCGTCGGTGCTGCTACAATTTCGTTCTCTCTCTCGCTCTCATTTTCTCATTCTCTCTCGCGAGCATAGCGCGCGCCGCGCGCATGCTCTCATTCCCTCTCCTCAACGTCCCATGTCAAGCCAACATGTGTACGGCGCGGAGAGGAGGCGAAGCACACGCCGCTCCGTGAGGTGGTTGCTAGGCAACGCGTGGTGATGTCATCGTTCGGCGAGTTTTTTTTTTTTTTTTTTTTTGTACACGCTCCATGGACTGACGGTGCAGATGTGCCTATACATGTGGTAACGCTACCGGTGACACTTCAGAGCAGCACAATACGTCCTTCGCATCGGATCGAATTTTGAATCAAATTGCGATTTGTTAAGGTTGTTCGCAAAAATGGGAATCCTTTGCTTAAGACACATGTGTTAGTTAATAAAATGCTTCTAGAATTACCTTAAATATGTGTCGTAGCATTTCTTTCAATATATATAGTGCCAAAGTTTTTCAAGAGCAAGCACAGAGGTCGCACGCTATAACACACTCCAGAAGGATACGTAATGAACAATAGCATCAGACATTATCATCTTATTAATTGTAGTTGTTACTCGCAGGTGGTTCGAGGGCGGCACTTTTCCAGACAGTTTTCACGATGGCAGCCTTGTGCTTATTCCGAAGCTCAACGGTTCCTCTGTTTGTCCTGCAAAACGGGGGGCTATCAGGCTACGTAAAGTCGATTACAGAATCTTCGCGACCGTTATTGCTCGGCAGTTCTTTGTCATCACCAGGATTGATCGGCACCTGTAAGAGATGTCGCTGTGTGTGCGTGATCCTTCAGTTTCGTTAGACCAAGAAAAGGAATTTCAGCAGCTGAAACACGTGCACATATTGAGTGTCTCATAGCTTTTGGCTTTCTGCGATAATTCGTTTTATTATTCAGAAATGCCTGAAGTGACGTGCGGAGCACCTTGCTCCTAGATGGCTGGGAAAGTAAAAAAATTAAATGGCTCATATATACCCCCGTAAGGCAGAGGCTACGAGCATTCAGCGAAGTGAAGCGAACAGTGCATACATTCTTTGGAATCACGCATACAACTTACAGAACAGCATACGTTTCAAAATGTCACAGTTTCGCCCTAAGGGCGAAGCAATGAATGCGATAGCAACACAGCAATGTCATACGAAGTAAGGTGAGCGGCTTTGGTAGCAATATGAATTGTAGTAAACATGAGCTGATTAAGTAGGCAGGTGTGCTGCGCCGTAAGTAGACCGACATGAAGAGAGACTCGATGACCACGAGAAGGCGCGTGTGAAACGGTGGTGTTGATGAGAAGCGCTTCCCGTGGGCAGCGCGTGCGAAGGGACACACCTGTAGCGCTGCACTGCCGATCCGGGCAGCATTGCATGTGTAGCGTGAGTTGGAAAATGTGGCCCGACTATTACTAACTGAATGAACAAGCGTGGTGTGAGCGCGCACAAACAAACATGAATAGATCACACTGAATGACTGCAGCCAACGACTGTCAAAACGCTGGCAGCGGGCGAAGGTACGTGCGGTCTATCGCTTCAACGGAAACTGAGCGGCGAATGCACAGCGCATACAAAGGTCAGAGCCGTGTGGAGATAAGAGACGCTGCGGGCGAACGATGAGCGCGGTTGTCGGCAGAGTAGAAGTGCGCCCCCCCCCCCCCCCCCCCCCCCCTGCTCCCTCCGGCGCTGCCGTCCCGCTTCCTTGCTTGCGCGTGGGAGATTGAGTGCGTTCGCTCTCCGTGATAGCGCGCGTCCCCGCACGCTTCCGCTCAGGCATACGGCGCGCGGCGACGATTTTATCTATACGGAACCTCACGGCGACGGCGACGACGACGGCGACGACGACGGCGTAAATCTGGTTGAAGTGTCCATATAATTGCTATCGCAATAAAAAGAAAGAAAGAAAAAAATAACAATGTTCGGTCACAGAAGGTAAGGTAATCTGGATTGCTGATGTCGATTTTCGTGAAAAAGTTGGAACTCTTGGAATTCACTACCGACCTTTTCCATTCACTTTTCACTGCAAAAATAACTCCGACAACTAGTGGATATTGGAACTGAGGTTACCAATGCAGGCTGCAGCTACTTTAACCTGTCGAGTCATGGTTGTTGTTCGTTTGTTGATTTGTTGTTGTTCTCCTAAATTCCAGATCTATTTTCATCTTTGCTCTCATACTTACCTGTATTTTTCTGTCCTTACTCGTAGTCCGTTTTTTTTTTCTCGAATGTGGAAAGCCCACTCCCCCAATATTTGCCCAACCTCGGGAAGTATTTCCTTCCCCATCACGTATGCCGCTGCATAGAGCCGCAAAAGGCACAGCGATCGATGATCATCGCTAGAAACCGCCCCGGATTTCCGTGCTTGGAGCGACTGTCACCTGTATACGTGTTTATTTATGTCTGTGGGCTGAAGTATGGCATGTGCTTGCGCTTCACTTTTGATTATTTTTCAATATGTACCGCGTCTGAGAGTTCTCATATAACTTCCTATCTGGTGTCTTATCCTTCACTTCTAGATTTACCGAATGCGGATGCCTCTTCATATTCTTCACTGTCTACGCAGACAATACTACCCTTCCCTTCATTCCCGCCCTCCACACTGCTCCTTCTCTTTCATTTTACAATTTGTTTTCCCATCGTTCTTTCATTTGTTCACCACTGTTTTCTTTTTGGCCACTGGTGACAGTACCTTCATTTTTCTCTCGCGATTAGGCGAGCGCGCACTTGTCGACCAGTAACATTCAGTGACCGCTGACATCCGGAGTATCAGCGAGCCTGAATCCTTAAGGTACTCTAAATAGAAAAACAATATGAGCTTTATTAGTAAATAATTCTTTTACAATACTAAAAAAGCCAGCCATACCAGGAGGGGGGAGTTGGTAAGCCAGAGAAGAGGCAAAAGCGACACTCGGATGGCGACGCCACATTGAAGTTCCCTCACCACCCAGTTGGGACGCTACGGATTTTGACGGCGTCTTCTCGTGCGTAGCTAATGAATTATTCTGAAAGATTGGCTGCACACTGTTTCAAATGAGTGTACTTGGCAACTTCGACAGACTTTTGCTGAGCAACAAGGTTTGAGAAAAATCGTAGTTTGGCCCGAAAGGCGAAACGTCGATTGCTATGGCAAATATAGTAGACAGCTATACGAAGTGAGGGTAGTAGTTTTATCGGCAGTATAAAATCGTAAACATTCGCTTACTAACTAAATTAACAAGCATGGTGTCAGGCGCGCTCGAGCAAATATGAACGCTTCTCACTCGATGACCGCGGAAACTCGTGGTCAAAACGCTGGAGAGTAAGCGCGGCCGCAGCAGTGAGCGAATTGAGCTTCGTTCTGCCGTTCGCATCAGCGCGAACTAAGCGTCAAGAAAACAGCGGACACGAAGCTGTCAGCACTTGGCAGACTCAGTTCCATTGGCAGATCGTTTTCAAGAAAATGCCCGCGTGGCGGCGCCACAAACAGTCGCCGCCGGAGTAGAACCCCCTCCCCTCTCCCGGGCCCCTTGCGCGCGACGGAAGACAGCGCGCTTTCTCCACGCTTTCCTCCCTCGCGCGCGCAAGATATAGCCATCATCGTCGGCTCACCCGTGTACGTTTTCATTCGCGCATACGGCGCACGGCGAGAATGTCATCGCCCTTGGGACTTTATACGGAACATTAAGGTGACGCCTACGGCGGCGACGAGGGAAGAAATGGGCCTGGAGTATAATTGCGACAAAAACGATTTAAAAGAATTTAAATTTGATTGAAAACTGCGCTCGTGTTTTTAAAAGCTGCATTGCGCTTGAGGTTATTGTCTTGCAGCAATGCCCGGGACAACCAAAATTAATCACTTGGTACATTCTACTCAACGGCTCAAAAATACGAGCTTTAACACAAGTGTGCCGACTCCCTGCTCAATACGAAACAAAGTTGGCGCTGTTCCTAAATATGAGAAGAAAACGTGGTTTCTGTGGTTTGGCGCGCGGGACGTGATTCAGCCATAGGAAAGCATCGCGTCTTTGAATCCTTCAGCTAAAGACCATTCTGTCTTTCTGACCTAATCAGCTCTTAATGAGACCTTGCATATAGTTCTCCGCGCGCACGCGCTAGCGTTGGTTACGTGTTTTTGTTGTTGTGCGCGCCGCTTCATGGTTAACTGTTTATCAGAACTAGCATTTTACGCCTGCGATCAGGAAAACCATTGCCAGTTACAACTAAAGCCCTCTCTCTTTTGCAATGTTCTCCTAAGCTTTAATGTGAAGCATGCCAATACGAAAGCTGATTGTTATTTTCGTATAACGCAACGCAAAAGCTCCAAAAACCTTTTAGAAGCATCAGCTACAAAATGAGTTTGAGCAATTGCGTCTCAGCCGTTTGCGCAAGCTCTTGCTCAAAGGTATATGATCTCCGTGACAAGATGAACATCGCTATAGTTATTGAACTCACAGTGAAGTTCAGATGATTCTTACACTTTAGTTCTAAACACGCCAACATTGCTTGTCGATACGGCAACTTACAATTGGCTATATTTATATGCCAGAAGTAAGGAGTTCGAGGAGGTATTTTTCAAATGAACCGTCACCGAAGTATGGGAGCTTCGTGCGAAATACGCTTGATGGTTCCTTTCTAAGATGCTCAACTTTTAGTCGGTGCTTTCGAAATTCGCCCCAGTCTGCCACGCGTGTTTCTGCCCTTTTTACTTAACTTGTCTTAGTGTGAGACGGAAATAAAAGAAAGAAGAGATAACAGTTGGGATAATTAAGTTAGGAGCTGTGCAGGAAGCTTGAACTTTTACGGCGCTTCAGATTTCGTGCCGCGTCTCGCTATGTTAGAAAGATAGAAAGACAGAAAGAATAGAAACTATGACGTTGAAGCTGTATCTGGTGACTCGTCAACTGGACGACCTGTACATTACTCGCTGAAAGCAACAGCTGTCGAAAAAGCAATGACACAGGCGACTAAGCTGTCGTGGACGGGATTTTTTGCCCTTGCGTATGGAAAACTTCATTAGCTCCTAATCTACGGGTATCATTTTTCGTTAGCTTAGCTCAAAGTAATCACTCTTGGAGGCCTAGGAATATTGCAATGAAGAGATTCTTCCTTAATTAGCGGTAATGTCGACCGCGATATTGCTGTGCACAAAAGGACGCCATGGGTACGGATCAGTAGTTCCCCGCTGTATTAGACAGCTAAGTGAAAAGGAATGAAAGACGATCGAGAATTAAAGGAATGAAAGATAATCGCTCCCTCGTAGTATGCACATTCATGCATTTCTTTTTCTACATTATTACGTATTCATTTCACGCAAAAAAAAAAAGATTCATCGGCGTCCCTTTGCGTGTACCTATAGCAGAAAACATGTATACTAAAACGAAGTAGCGCCCGTCTACGTAACAGTTCAGACGACGCATGCCGATGTCGTCGCGTATTTTTTCCATCATCTGAAATAAACGTGACTAACAAGCTAGCTCCTAACGAACTATGTCTCTTAGCATGTGAATAAAGATCGCAAGAAGGTACCCTACTTATTTCGAACTAGAAAGTATTGTGACCCGGAAGGGTCTGTAGGAATGGCGTGATCTCATGTTTGCGAATGTTCCTTAAGCGAACCTCGGTGCGAATCGATTCGCCTAGCAACAAATTTTGCCGGGTTCCCATTTTTCCTGTTACCAAAGCACTTGCTTCGGAAAAACATATTTTTTTTCTTTGTCGAGACAGCGACAATAAAAAAAGTCACCTCTCTAATTTTTCGTGAGACCGTTTCGTTCTCGCCATACGTCAGGCCGAAGTCGGAGCCAGAATCGCAGCCGAGTGGCTCGCAGCCTTGTTCCGCGAACGACCAAGCAGGAATGGTGCAATCTTCCTCGCTTTTACCTCACCAGCAGGCAATTAGCGACGAGACTTCTAATCGCGGAAGTCTTCAGCACCCGTTCCCTTCGCGGCATAATGTGTTCGCCTCCGCACCTGTCACCTACATCCTCGCGTCTTTGCCTTTAACGTTTTCCGCACTTTACAATGCTCCATTTGTCTATGGATCGTTGATCTCTTGTTAACTTTTATGTTTGTTCGCTTTTATGACGGCCGATTCTTTCGATCGTTGTTTTCATTTACTCCTTATTTTTCGGGGCTAATGTTGTTGGTTGCAGTAACGCAATAAGTACGGAAAGGACCTAGTTGTTTTTAAGCTATACAGCATTTGTTATTACGTTGAATTTATGCGTCTCGTACACTTCACTAAACGTTTGAGCTAAAAACACACATCTTGGAGCTTTGTTCTGTAAGATAAATTAATTCTTTTTATTAGAAGACTATGTTTTTTGAAGTTCAGTGAAACAGAAACAGAAAGACGATGCCGGTTGATGCAATGACAGCAACAACCAAAAAAAAAAAAGAAAAACCAAAGTGTGCTTAATATTAGTGTCGTAAAATTCATACAATGTCGGCTTGCGTTAGTTAACAATACTGAGCTGAAACAAGAGTGAACCTAGGATAGTATTCAAGAAGTTTGGTTATGCCACAATTTCACTAGAAATAAATGCATCCTCGTATTACCTTATACTAGGCCTTCTATTGTTTTTGTTTTTTTACTGTTTGTGGGACCCCGCTGTCTTCCTGTCTCTTAGTGTTACGCCTAAGATATTTTATTCCATCGCTCGCTGCGCCGTCCTCAACCTTTTCTCCGGCTTCCTTTTAACATCCAAGCTTCTGCATCATATACCTGCATAATGCAATGACTGTATATTTTCCCTTGTGATTATGATTGCCCCCAGTCTAGGGTAGCAAATCAGAAATCTTTCTAGTTTAGGTCCTTGCCTTTTGTTTGCTTCCCTCTCTCTCTCTCTACCACATGACCGTGTCCTCAATGATCGAGTGACTCTAAAAAGTGAAGCGTGACCTACATGGAAAGTGAAATTTAAACGAAAAGATTTGCCCAGTAGCCAGCTCTGCGTGCTATATTCGCGACCAAGATCATTTGCGGGCGCCGCTGGAGGTTGCTTCTCCAGATTGCAAACTTCATCAACAAATAGCCACCCACGCTCAACCCGCTAGGCCAAGCAAGTTTGGCGTAGTAGATCGGGCTCTCACCTTCCTTTGTAAATAGACGAAAGGGCGGAAAGATACTATGAGCACGTCCTATTAAACGAGGTTCAGGAGGTTGGATGCCACCGAGCACTTTATTTCTATCTTTGATCTAGCGTCTTGTCTCCTTGCTTAAAGGGTCACTGCAGAAAATGTGAAGTTGAGCTGAATTGACATATTAGGCTGTCCAAAACGCAAATTTTTATCAATAGTACAGCTTTCGAAAGTGGCAGAAAATGACACAAACGAAAGACAGGATCGGTACGGAGAGAAAATTCAGCACCAGCTCCCATTAAGTAAATATGTGGGTAACACAGGTACATGTTAAATTTAACCAAGCATACCCAAGTAGTGTATAGGGCTTTGGGTACGTAAAGACACTTGGTCGCACTGTTTCTAAAACTACCTATAGTCTTAGTTTCATTTTCATTTACAGATTTGGCTTACCAATGAACCTATTATCACAGGCAAAAATTTTGATGTGTACGTTTACTGGACCAGGCAGTCACACTTGCCTGTGAGACGCGGCGGACACAGCATCGCCTTTATCAGCCTAACTTACCGTCTCACAACTGGGGCCGTATTCACTAAGCCAATTGTACACAAGTTCGTTTCATGACAACACGCGTCCAACAACCGCAAAAACAAACTTATCAAGTTAGTGAAGGCAGTTGCGCAATGGCACGCAGTTCTTGCTAACCGAAAAACTTCGTTAACTCCTCATCCTTTCACCACTCTCCACAAATCCTGCCTACTTTTCAGGTAAGAAGAATACAAACCAGGTTCTCTGCAGCGAAGGCCCTGTTCTCAGCGTCGACATTCCAAGATAACACTCAGTGTTGGGCATATCATTCTACTCAAGCTGTTTGCAGCTGTTGAAGCAATTGTCACAGCTCTACTTCAGGTGAACAAGCTTCCAGAAGTAAAGACACATTTGTCTATGGAGTCATTATGAGTAAGCCATCCGCATTAGTGTTACCGGATGGCAATCCTGAATAGCCGTTACAATAATATAGTAATATTTCAGTGGAACGCTTCAATCCAAATCTGCTTATTTTCGCTAGTTAGTTCCACAAAACAGCTTCCCTGTGCTGTGCATACAGAAGGCTGGAGTACGGGACAGCTTTCGTCTTTGAAATTAAGTAACATATGAAACGTCTCGTCCAGCTGGAAACAGCAGAACAATGCTCTGCGTTCGAAAAGATTTGACCTCTCACCTTATTCATCCTAGCAGTTCATATTTCCCTGAATATGTAGCCTGCTAAGTATACCGCGCTAATATACCGGGTGTTTCAGCGAACACATTCAAAAATGTTTACGCCTGTGGCAGACAACACAATTCTAGTTGATTACCTGATCTACTCGAAGAGGCGGACACTAGTTTCACAAAAATAGAAATGCATAATTGACTAATTATCAAAACATCACTATTTTAACCAATTTACCTTTGGCCCATATTGCAATTTACACATTCTAACCGTGGAGTTCGCAAGGCGGATCCACTTAGAACGAATTCTCAGGATGGCACCAGTTTCGACAAATAAAATTCCCGGACTTTGCGGAGAAATAGATTGGCGTTCCAGTTACTTTTGCCCTTCAGTGCATAAAACGACGTTGTAGGGGAGTAATGACTGTGATGCTCGTGGGAATAATGTACAATGCACCGCGGAAAGATGCAATCAGTCAGTATTGAATGATGGATCTGTGGCATTTATGCGTGCATATCGCTATGCCCGTTGCGTATACGTAACACTGTGATTTAATGGTCTTGTTACCGATGCTGGGTGGACAACAGACGCAGAAACGTGTGGAAGCGATCACTTCGCAATCCTTATATCGCATCCACTATTGCAAAGTTCGGCGAAACGACGGTACTTGGATATAAAAAAACGAGCAGCTCTTTCGTCAAAACTTGTCCACTCGAGTGGACTGCGAAGCTGACTTGGAGGAACTGAAATGAGTGATACAAGAAACAATGAAAATTGTACGAAAGTGCCTATTCCTGATGAGTACACAGTAGTTAATGGAGAAAATTGCTACGGAACAGTATTTGCCTTGACGAAGAGGCGAGCAGAGTGAAGACTACGACGAAGACTAGAGGCTACTGCGGGCTGTGGCTTCTTGGCCAAGTGCGGCGCGCGAGTGCGAACATTTGAGAGCTATAAGAAGAGCAGGAAGAGCTTATCGCTGAAGTGGAAATATAGAAGCAGCAAATCTACTCCGTCATGCGGAGAAGGACTATAAAAATTAGGGGGGGGGGAGGAGGAGGAATAAGCATTTATTGCGGAACCAGCACTTTAAGATGGCCGGGCCTAAGCCTCCCATGAGGGGACGTCGAGGGCTTGCCTCGCCGCCGCCTCACGGGCGCGCTGGGTCGCCCAGGTTTGGTCGTCGAGGGCGGAGCTCCGCAGAGCCTCACGCAACCTCGACGAGAGGGTCGTGGTGTTAATGTGTGTGTACTGTGCTGGGCACTCCCACAGCATATGCGGAAGCGTAGCCGGGTGAGTGCCACAGCACCGGCAGTTGGGGGTATTGTAAACTTCAGGGAATATAAGGTGGAGGCGGGCGGGTGAAGGGTACGTATTTGTTTGTAGCAGACGCAGGGTGGTAGCCTGCGCCCGGCTGAACTTGGGGTGAGGTGGGGGGAAGGTTCGGCGACTAAGGTAAAATGCCTTAACGAGATCGTTGTAAGTAGTCAGACTGTCCCTGGTGTCCAACTCGTCTCCAGTGTCTCCGGCGCGGTTGACTAGTCCTCGCGCAATGGAGTGGGTGACCTCGTTGAGGTTGGGGAGGTGTGGGTGGACAGTGCCCGCGTGGGCCGGGATCCATGTCAGGGAGATCATGCTTTCTTTAGAGTGTGGTGCCTGGCGGAGGATACGAAGAGCTTGAGGAGAAATACGGCCTTTTCTGAAGTTAGTGACGGCTGAGCGAGAGTCACACACGATGGTGTGACAGGTGGGATCTAGAGTGGCCAGGGCGATGGCCACTTCTTCAGCCGTTTTGGCAGGGGGGGGGTAGTGACGCTGGAGGCGTGGTGTAGGACTGCATCGCGTGTGGCGACGGCCACAAATCGTGTGCCATGGGAATATTGGGCTGAATCAACAAATGTAACGCCAGGTACACGAGCAAAGGCTTTTATGATTGCTCCGGCCCGAGCTTGGCGCCGGGCCCTGTTATATTCAGGGTGCATATTTCTAGGAATAGGGTCTGCGTGGATCCAGCTACGGATGTCAGTCGGGATCGATTGTTTGGGGCCCTGCTGCTGATGCTAAGTAAAGCCAAGCGTAGATAGAATAAAGCGTCCCGTTTCAGTAAGGGTGAGCCGTTCAAGCTGAGAGCGTTGTTGTACTTCAATGAGTTCGGCAAGGGTGCTGTGAACTCCTAGTTGGTTGAAGAGTTAAGTACTGGTGTAATGCGGGAGGCCAAGTGCTTGCTTGTAGACCCCTCGTATGAGGGTGTCGAGCTTGTTTTGTTCAGCCCGGTACCAGTTGAGGTACGCAGCAACGTAGGTGATGTGGCATATGACAAAGGACTGCACGAGGCGGAGAAGGCTTTCTTCTTTGAGTCCCCCTCGTCGGTTGGAGATGCGTTTAAGAAGCCGTAGGGTATTTTGAGATTGGGCGCAGATCTTGTTGAGAGCCAAGGCATTGGAGCCGTTGGTAGAGATGGTGAGACCGAGGACCCGGATACTAGGGACGTGTGGTATAGGACTGCCATCTTGCAGGCGTAAGGTGATAGAGTCACAGGGTCGGTGCTCAGATTGGTGTTTTGGAGGGCGTCCCCGCTGAATGGGCTTGTGGAGAAGAAGCTCCGATTTAGCCGGCGAACAGCGCAGTCCGGTCCTTTGGAGATAGGCTTCAACCGTGTCAATCGCCGTTTGTAGGGCTGACTCCACTTGACCATCGCTGATGGCGTGAATTTTGTGGTACGTTGTCTCCCTTGACGCGAGTTCCTTGAGTATGGATGATGACTGGTGCTTTAAGTAGCCCTCTTGTTCAAGCACAACCATTTCGGGATCTCGCTATAGACAGGGATCATTGAGAACTAGTGATTACTGAGGAATTCTGCAAAGCTAGAACTAGATCTAGCATTTCTATTACTTTTGCCGAATTTCAATATTCAGTTGAAATGGTAAAACAAGACGTTTTTGCGTGTTTTAAGTCATAGCATGTACAATCAGACTACGAATTCTGTACGAGTGAACTGAAATGTGCGCTTGCATTTGTAAGACAAAGACTGCTGCAGGTCTAGATTTCATTACATACAGTATGTTGCAAAACATGGGACCAACTAGTCGATTGGCCCTTTTGGAGTTACTCAATGACTTGAGGAAAAAGGGAGTGTGTCCCTGACTCTAGGAAAATAGCTAGTGTGATACAAATATTTAAGCCTTGTAAAACTCCTCCTCTTGAGTCTTTTCGTCGTGTGGTACTGCCGAGTTGTTTATGCAAGGTCATCGGGAAACTGATTGACACTCGGCTGCAACTGTGGTGCGAGCAAACAGAAGTACTTTCCGACCAAATGACAGGATTTCTAAGGCGGCGGTGCGCCATGGATGCAATTTGGGATATTGTTACCTATGTTGAACTTGAACGAGCTAAGGGGAACGTCCCAATAGCAGTGTTTTCAGGCGTTAAACAAGCCTTCGACACCGGCAGCCATGCCCATATAATGTGCGGCCTGTTAAAGCTGCGAGTCTCTGAAAGGGCGCTACTGTGGATCCAACTTCTTGAATGGCGGAGAATCCCCAACTTCGTGGGAAAATGTATTGGCGTTCCAGTTACTTTTCGTGCTTCAATGTATAAAAAAACGTTTTGTTGAGAAACTAACTGGAACGCCAATGGATTTCTCCGCAAATTTCGGGAATTAATATCTCGAAACTGATGTCATCCTGAGAATTCGTTCCAAGTGGATCCGCCTTGAGAACTCCACGGCTACAATTTGTAAATTTCAATATGGGTCACAGGTTAATTAGCTAAAACCTAATTAGTGAATTTTTGTTAATTAGTCAATTATGCATTTCATTTTATATGCAAGTAATGTCCGCCTCTTCGAGTAGCCCATGAACTAGAATTGTGCTATCAGCCACAGGCAACCTTTAAAAAATGTTGAGAGTGTTCACTCAAAAACACTGTATATACGAATGATGTTTGTATTTAGTCCTCTTACTCATGCGTCAACCGAGTTCAGCCTATGTTGGAGGATCGCCCGAACATTGTGGACAAATTATTAAAGAGGAATGGAACTGTCTTACAGTACGACGGCTGTGCTACCCTTCACCAGAGGATATCTAAAGGACTTCCAGTTGTATCTTGAGGGAGAACCTTTGGACACCGTAAAATAATATGAATTTCTAGGGGTTATACTAGACAGTAGGTTATACTTGATTCAGTAGAGATACCAGCAGCCATAGAGGCATTACGTAATCAAGGAGTACGGGAGGCATACGTGAATATCTTGGCAAATATCTACAAGGATTCCACAGCTACTTTGGTTCTTCACAACAAAAGTAGAAAGCTACCTACCAAGAAAGGGGTCAGACAAGGACACACAATCTCTCCAATGCGGAAATACTTAAATGCTGAATACTGAATGCTGAATACTTACAAGTATTGAAGCTCTCAGACAGGGAAGGTTTAGGAGTGAGGATCAACGGCGAATATCTCAGCAACCTTCGATTTGCAGATGAGATTGTCCTGTTCAGGAACAATTGGGACAAATTACAACAAATGATTGAGGACCTTAACCGAGAAAGTGTAAGAGTGGGGCTAAAGATTAATATACAGAAGACAAACATAATGTTCAATAGCCTGGCAAGGGAACAAGAATTCAGGATCGCCAGTCAGCCTCTAGAGGGTAAAGGAGTACGTCAATTACTCAAAGGGGACACTGATCATGAGAAGGAAACTTACAGAGAAATAAAATTGGGCTGGAGTGCATACGGCCGGCATTGCCAAATCCTGACTGGGAGCTTACCACTGTCGTTGGAAAGAAAAGTCTACAATCATTGCATTATACCGCTGATAGCATATGGGGCAGAAACTTGGAGGTTAACAAAGAATCTCGAGAACCAGTTAAGGACCGCACAAATAGCGATGGAACGAAAAATGTTAGGCCTAACAGAGCGGTGTGGATCAGAGAGCAAACGGGAATAGCCGATATTCTAGCTGACATTAAGAGGGGAAAAAAATGGAACTGGGCAGGCCATGTAATGCGTAGCGCTTTCACTGCGCACACTGCTGTCTTCCCACAAACAACTATGAGAGCCTCGTTCTTGTTTACGTCGAAAATCTGAGGATTTTTGCCTAGCTACTACGGATGAAGACGCGCTTTGCTCCGTTTGTCCCTAGCCGAGTTTCACTACACGACAGAGGAATAATACCTCGTAATAAGCTTTCTTTCCGTTCACGTTTCGTGCCGCCGCCAAAATCATCGCGCTCATGACGGCGAGGTCCTCAGTTCCAATCGCGTCTTCGATAGATTTTTTAATTTCTTTTATATGTTGGTGCAGTATTGTATCATTTGCTCCATTCGACTACTGTAGTCCGTTTTTTTTTCCTATGCTTCAGCACCAGGCCTGACATGGAGCGTTCCTGGCAAGGGAAGCAGTCAGTTTCATTCTTCTACACAGGTGAGCCTTTGGCGTTTTCCATTTGCTTAATCTTTGCCAAGAGGTATAAACAACTACAGAATCTCGAATTCACGCATCGTTATAATAGTACTCTGTAATCCACATGCGTATTTCTAACAGTCTCCGACAGTGCTTGTCTCCATCTTTCGCCTCTTTTCCCGTCCGAAGTTGTTAAAAAATCGATCAATATAGTATCTGTCTGTGCTTATAAACAAGTTATTCAATAATTTATTTAATCAATGAATCACTTAGAAATAAAGCAGCGTTTACCTAATGGAAAGTTCATCTCAACGCATGTGCTTTACTTCTTTGTGGTAAGTGTATGGACGAAAAGTTTCGTGGAATGAAAGCGCGCTTGGATGATCGCTTCAAGTAAATGACGCATGAAAGCGTAAACACCTGGAAGCCCAATTTCGCGAAATAACAGGCGGACACATTAGTTCTCCGTTTCAATATATTTTTCGCCGGTTACCCCCAAGGTGTATAAATTAGGGAATGTAAATACTGTATATTGATCCTCTCGGGACTTATGACCAGCCCATTTCCATTTGGGAGGTCGATCGAATGGTAGCCCTCAAGACAGATTCTTCTTCTTTTTTTTCTCTATAGGTTTTCAACCATAACACCTCGGTCCTTTCTCGATCGCCTAAGCAATGTAATAATCGGGCACCGTTAGGGTGCGATTTTGGCACCCCCGATTTTGGCCTTAGTTGCGGAACAATCGCCACTTGTGGCAAAGTGAAAAAAAAAAATCAACTGAATTAATTGGCAAACGATACCGTATTCAAAGGACGAGTCAATAGAACGCTTTATCGATCTTCTGAGCGCGTTTAAACAGATCAGTCAGCATTGATTTGTATTTCCTCCAGAATTCCGTTGAAGCCTAACTACGCTTACGGTCGATAAAAAGGTATGAAAGCACTTTCTTTTCACTCATGTAATCTTTCATCTGGAGAATCAATATAGTATTCCTTCCTTAAAAGAGGCAAAGCTTATTTCCCGGCGTCGTGATTTCTATGCTATTGATGGCATTTTTTTTTTTTTTTTTTTTTTTTTTTTTTTTTTTTGTGCGGAGCCCTTTAGAGGCCCGGGATGTCGTCCCTCGTCGGAGGGTGTCACGCCCAACACAATGTCTACGTAAGACATAAAATTCCCGTAAAATTTTCCTAAAAATTGATAAAATTAAACCAAATAAGTATAATATATTATAAAATACGGCAAACATTTTGAATTAATGCATTCATTAACCCAAATTCATGAAAAGTTGATCTAAAACGCCAAGCTGATACCGAAACTAGTCAAAAGAGGGCGCCCCAGCCTCACAAGTGGAAAGATTCCACTAGGGCTCGCTGAAAGAGATAAGTTTACTGATACTTGGGAATATCTGTGGCAACGCAGCGCCAAATCTAGGCCTTAAGTTTAGCACAGAGAAATCAGGAATTATGATCTTTAATGAAGAGACGAGTAATTGCGTGGTGTCAATTCAACAGCAACTCATGCCCATAGTCAAGCAATATAAGTACCTCGGCGTATACATAAACGAAGGAAAGACTTCCTCAAGCAATCACCAAGATAATCTGAAAATAAAGGGGAAGCGGAGGGCAGCAATAATGAAACATAGAACACTGTGGGGCTACAATAAGTATGAGGTGGTGCGCGGTGTCATGAAAGGAGTAATGGTGCCAGCGCTAACGCTCGCAAATGTCATTCTATGCTTAAAATCAGATATCTTGTCGAGGTTGGAAGTTAACTAAAGATCAGTAGGCCGATTGGCTTTCGGAGCCCACGGTAAAACCACAAATGAGGAAGTGCAGGGTGACATGTGTTGGGCCTCTTTTGAAGTAAGAGAAGCACAGAGCAAAAATTAGTTTTGAAGGAAGGCTGAGGCACCTGGATGAAAATAAATGGGCGGCTAAAGTGCACAAGTATCTCTACATGAAAAGCATGGACGCAGAATGAAGGAAGAGGTCAAGAAAGTTGGCAACCAAGTACAGGATAATCGAAACTGTAAACCGACAACCAGGAGTCATCTGAAAGAAAGTGAGAAAAATAGAGACAGTGAATTGGATGCAAAGAATGGAAACAAAAAAGACCATGGAGATTTACAAGAATGATAAGAAAAAAATCAAGAGAAAATCTGTAGGATAACAAAAAGGGCAGTGCCTTGCTATTTGAAGCTCGAGCCGGTTGCCTATAAGGACCACAACATACCGCAGCAAATATTCTGAACTGGATGAGGCATGTGCATGCTTCAGTAAAGATCCGGAGACCAGTCAGCACATCCTAATGGAATGCGAAGGGATTCACCCAGCGAGAACCGTACGTAACGTGCAACTCCCAGAAGTGCTTGGGTTTAAAGTGGAAAGAAACATCAACCGATCAACCGTAGAGATAAGCATGAGACGACTAGAATACTGGTGGACAGAAAAACAGGGAAGAGATTGATACGACTTGTTCTCTGAAAATCATAGGTAGCGGTACAATGTACACTTTGGAAAAGAAAAAGAAAAAGATTAATGAGATGTATACAATAATGCTAGATAAAGAACATGTACGAGTATACATGAATAAATCAAGCAGGCTAGGTGACTATATCTCACCGCCCCGTTTCAAAGGGGATGCCAAGAGATAATAATAATAATAATAATAATAATAATAATAATAATAATAATAATAATAATAATAATAATAATAATAATAATAATAATAATAATAATATAATCATCATCCCGCGCTCGGGGACGCTCTTTTCTGCCATGGACGCCGAGCAGAAAGCACGCTTGGAGCGACCGCGGGCACTCGCCCGTGAAAGACAGCGCCGACGCAGGGCTGATCAAGCGGTGCGCACCCGAGAAGCTAAAGTTGCTCGCCAGCGCAGGCAAGATAATCCGAACATCGTGAAAAGAATAGTTAAACATAAGATAAACACAGGCTAAAACACGATAAATCCAAGGAAAACACAAGGGAAATACTGGCGACACACTGCTTCGAACTTCCCCAGCTTTAACGTTGAGTGGAACTGCATTTTTTTTTTATCGTTGGTATGCTTTCTTCGAAAGTGATACGTTATTGCGAGTCAAGTATTTATACGTTTAGATACGAAATGTGTGTCAGTGTGCGAATGCATTCCAATCTTTGACGTATCTGCTGCCCCCGTATTAGTGTAATCATACTGGCGCATTAATTTATACGTTTACACGTTAGCATACAGGCACAATGCGCAAATAATATTTATGTGGTGTCACGTGGCTATGAAAGCACGGTGTAAAGACTGTAGGCGATGATTAGGAAGTAATCACGTATATATTTTTTCTTTTTTTATTGAGGAAGCCTGTGTCCGCCAAAGCTACAAAATTATAGCCGTGGCAGAGCAATCGATGGTTGTTGCTATTCAATGCAGCGGCCGACCATCGGCTACCACATGTAAAGTTGCGCATTCTGCACCCGATTGTGGTCCCTGAGAATATCCGAAAAAAGATCGGTTGGGTCGGGTTGCCCAAAAAATCGGCCAATGACCTGCCATCCACATAAGTGTTCTGCGTAAATGCACATGAGTTTATCGTGCTCGTGCCTTCCATGGTAGGAATGCGAAGTCGCCAATTCATAATTTTTGCATTTTGTAATTGACTGTGTTACCATGTAGCAGATAAAGCAAGCACATAAAACTTTGCAAGAAGGCAAGATCCCCCTATCTCTAATGGACCTATTTGACTTCACACGCATCTTACCGCCGTAAAAGAGCTGGCGTGCGTTGATCGTTGACCGGAAATCATAAGCAAAGCGGAAGCAGAGCCATCTCTAGAGCAGCACATCGTACCGTTCGAGAGAGACCACTTCGGACTATCTCAGAAGAGGAATACATTGAAAGGGGCGTTAATCGAGAACGTTGAGTAAATTTTTGGGTGAGCTCGATAGAACTGGCGTTCCAATGAGGCTATTTAATGCTAGCGAACTGTTTAATGCTATAAAAATGCAGAGGTAAAAAAATACAAGGAATGAGGATGAAGTAATTCGCAAGGGAACACAGCCAATTACAGAAAAGCGAAGAACTGACAATCTCGGGCCATTGACTCTTGACAAAACGCGCTCCCATTACATTTATACTTGCTCTACACTCCTTTATTAAAAGGAAATATTTTATTGTTTCCATTGTCCAGCCTGCCTTTCTTCTTTCTTTCTTTTTCTTTTTTTTTTGCGCTCCTCCTACCTTCTTGCTAAACTACTTTTTGTTTCCACCTTCGTCCACAGTGGCAAACTGGAGACTGCCATCTGGCTAACCTACCTGTCTTTTATTTTTTTCTGCCTATGTACTCTCTCTCTCTCTCTCTCTCTCTGTATATATATATATATATATATTATTATATATATATATATATATATATATATATATATATCTGTACACTCCTATTCCTTGCGACCCCGTCATCTCTGACACTAAGTGATCTTGCATCTAAAATTTCCTCTGGATCTGGAACCGAATTCACAAATATTCGCTTTTGGGGGTGGTTTTTGCCAAACACTTACGAGCAATTGTAGAATAACATTTTCTTTTTGATGTAAGCCACAATTCCCCCAAAGAAGCTTAACTCCGGCGCCGCATCTTCTGCGCCACGCCACATAAGAGTGAATCGGACCTCCTGTATTACAACACCCGCCCGGTTCCGGTCATTGAAGCGCTACGCCCTAGGATGTCGAACCGAACCGGAAGTGAACTGAAAACCGGAGCTGGGGCCCTATAACGTAAAAATATTTCATTCTGTTTATTGAATCAGTCTATTTTCTGACTATCTTATTCAAATTTTTATTGAATCTGTTTTCACCAGGTTACGTTCCATATTATTGTCCATGCATGACGTACGATCGTCATTGTGGGCGGCCCGGGTTTGGTCAGCAGTAGTTTAGGTTTTTTGATAACAAAGCCGAAAAAAAAACGAAAAAAAAACGTGAACAAGTGTCGTCAACGCAAGAAGTCAGCTCTTCTGTTAGTTTTTTTTTTGCTGCTCTTTTTCTTTTGTGTGTCGAAAGTAAGGACAGCGTTCTGCTGTCCCACGAGACTCCTCAGCTTCACGACATGTCGGTGGGATTCACCAAACAGCTTAGAAATCACGCTACGTGCAGAGATCACTCCGGTCGCCGCAGCTACGCCGTACGTTTAGGTTGTATGCGTCTGCGTTTCAGCGTTACCATTTTAGTGTAATTCCGGGCCAGAAACGCGAAGAGCAGCGCCATTGGTGAAATGTAGCGGTGGTGCGCTCAACTAAGCTATACGCGGGCCTCTTATTGCATTCCGTGGCAGTGCAAGCAAACCTGCTGACGTGAAAATTCTCGGAGAGACGAAAATGTTTCGGTGCCGTACTTTTTCCCTAAACAAAAAGTGTCTCACGACAGAAAGAAGAACGTTTAAGCACATTCTGCAGTTTAAACACAGCATCACTGATCGTCACATTTAAGTATGCGCACTAAGACAGAACATTAGGACATTAAGCGGAAAAAAGGGAGCCGGGTAGGCCATGTAATGCGTAGGATAGATAACCGGTGGAGCATTATAATTACAGAATGGATACCAAGAGAAGGGAGGCGCAGCGGAGGACGGCAGAAAACTATGTGGGGTGATGAAGTTAAGAAATTAGCAGGCGCAAGTTGGAATCAGCTAGCGCAAGACAGGGGTAATTGGAGATCACAGGGAAAGGCCTTCGTCCTGCACTGGACATGAATACAGACTGATGATGATAATGATGATTAAGACAGAAAGGCGGGCTAGTTGGTTTGACTGCATTGTGAAAAATTTGCGCGCACTAAGCGACGACAACACGGACGCAAAGAGTGCGCTGGTCTTGGTGTCCTTTTCTTGTTGTCGTCGTTTAGTGTGCGCAAAATTTTCCACAATTAAGTATGCAGCTTGCGCTCATGTCCGGATGTTCCATTAACGCCATCATCATCATCATCGTCGTCATCCAATTTCTATGTCCACTGCAGGAGGAAGGCCTCTCCCTGCGACCTCCAATTACCCCTGTCTTGCGCTAGCTGATTCCAATTTCGACCTGAAAATTTCCTAATTTCATCACCCCACCTAGCTAGTATTCTGCCGTCCTCGACAGCGCTTCCCTTCTCTTAACATATAAGCGCTGCAACGCGTACGTCCCGGCTAATTCTGACTAAACCACCCTGTTGTCGCATTTTTTCTTTTTTTATGCTTAAACGCAACCGTCATTGACGTAGTCATTGTCGCAAGGGCGCGAGCCATCATTTTGCGACCGGTGGTGGCGGCTGCCGGCTGCGCTCCCACAGAGGGTGCATCGATCCATGAGCTGCACTGACTCGTGAGCTTAATGGATGCCCTAATGCCCTCTAATGAATCAGATGGCACGCCGCCGGCCAAAGCTGCGCTCCAGAGAGCGCGGGCCACAGGAGGCATTTTGTCAAGTCCCGGAAAAGAGTGAGAAGAGATGTTGCGCGAGCAGCTCTTTCTTGCTCCTGCTGTCTTTCTCTCTCTCTCTCTCATCCACTGGTAGCACTGCCGTTGAGAGAGGGACACTCCCACCTTTTCTCCAAATCGCGTCATTGTCACCTCTTCCCCCTGTTTGTCTTACTATCGACAGCTGCAATTAGCTGCGTCAAGGAGACCCCAGAAACGAAGCCAATCACCTTTTTTATCTCTTGCGTAAGGTTTTCTTTTAGCGCCAAAACGAATGAGAGGCTACTGTAGTATCAAGATGCGCTTCGACGCCTCTTTCAGTTTTGAGCGCTTCTCTTTGCCTGCTTCTCTAGTTGCGGCAGCCATGCACCCTTCAAAATTCCGGTGGCTTGAATTTGCCAATCGACACTGCCAACAGTTAAACAAAGATGGCTTTTTTCCCATCCTCAAATTTAAATGCTCAAACTTAAGTGATATGTTTTTTTTTGTTTCCAACTACAATAAGCATGCCGCGTGCATCGAGCTCAATCAGGCATCTGATATTTATTGTCCATCGTAATGCGAAACCGTTTCTGGAAGTTCGTTTCTGCAGCCTGAAAGAGTGAAATTCTAGGGCGTCCTATTCAACGACACATTGCATGCGTTTAAAGATTTCTCAACAAGGGATCTCAACACGGGACACGATATATGCGGGTGTGCCAAAATTTCTGGCACCCTTAAAAGATTTAACACGCCGTGCAGGGCCGATAATGACATCGCACAAGCGCCACTGCGCTGCCCGTATAGATCCGTGCATGTAAAATTAAAACACTTTCAGATTTGAGCACTGATGTTTTCTTGAACTTCTAATATTTAATAGTCTGAGAAAATTTGAGATTAAAGGCGTGCGCTGGGAATGTTATGTTTCATGACATTTGTGGACGGCCGCTCTCAAAATACCGAGGAATAGTTTAGTCAGAAACGTAATACCTGGTATGAGCAATTTTGGTGATTGAATAGTGTAGCAATATAATCCGCATATATGGCATGAATAAGCATATATCATACATATACCTAAATATATGCGGAGTCCCACGGCGACGCCTACAGCGATGACGACGACGGCTAAAATTCGCTTGGAATGTCCATATCGTTGCTATCGCAATAAAATGAGGTGGATAGATGGATACAGCTTTATTCGCGCAGGATGTAACCTGCGCGTAACCTCGTTGATCATAAGTCGATCAAAGTAACCTCGTTGATCATAAGTCGAATCACTTCACTATGGTTTACCCTAGAGCCATCTTCGCATCTTTGCTATGTAGCTCCGATGGATGCGTGAGCCATTGCAATGAGAAATAAACTGTTTAATCCCAAAGTCATGCCGCATCCTAGATACCCAATGGAGAACCTGTGCCGGCGATCGTCTCTGAAACTTCGGAGCTAATCTACTTGCCCTCTCCAAATAAATTAATTTGGAAGGCTTTTCGGAAATTTTATTACAGGCTGAGTTGCACTGGTACTAGTGCATCGACTGCCCATAAAGCAAGCTACAGGGTTAAGCTGTTTTATTGTAGTGCAGATAATTCTGCCACAATATATGTAGGCGTCAACATGCTTCTTAGCATAAGGAAGGGGATCGGGGACAGAAAGACCGTAGGATGAGGAGGCCATGAAAGGGGAAAAAAAAAGAAAACACGAAAAAACAATGATAATGCTACCTACAGGTGAGACAAAGGTGGTGGCGTTCTTGTAAACACACTCGGTGGGAGCTTGTCAATTAAGCAAATGTCTTCAAGGAGCACGAAAAGATAAGTTAAAGCTTGCCATTGCTTTGTAGAAGAAGGCATATGGACCTAGCATTTTTTCTAGATCGAGTGGTTCGGGGTAAGCAGAACCGTATTACATTGGAATAACAAGATCTCCCATCTCTGGAAACATGGGCATTCTAAGAATGTGCGTTCCCCCAAAATAATACACTACAGTTGCTACAATATGGGTTTGGAGTCAGTTCAAGCCGGCATAAGTAGATGTTGATGAATGCGGTGTTTAAACAAATGGTGGGAGGTCAATCATACATTGCGTCACAGGGACGGGGCAGCTGATGTGGAAGTCTTGAAGTCTTGAAGGAGACCTACGTCTTCCTTTGTCCGTGATTTTTGTGCTGCTTCACCAGTCACATTAAATACACAGCACCGTTAACGTGCACAGAAATACATCTGCAATATAACTGCTGCTGTAATTAACGTCGTAGTTTGCCGCGGTGAGGTTTGTTCGTGGGGTGCATTTACATCGATATTTGAACTCGTTTCCTGCTTTATATACTATCCTATGTCATCAGTGTGAGCTGTCTCGTACAATAAGCGATATTTCTCAAGGGCAGACGCAGTAAAATGCGTTTTTCGGTTCGTCATGCCTCGCCACATTGCGAAATCACTGGAAGCGCCGCGTGCGCCTTCACCCCGTCGTCTGCGTCACATGCCAGTGCTCTTACTGCTGCCGTTCGCGGCGCTGTTCGCCAGCGCGCTGCTGGCGCCTCACATCGGCCGCTCGGTGCCTATATAAGGTGGCCCTGAAGGCGCAGCAGTGCACGAACAACAGTGATTCGGGAAGATGGGAGAGTGCGCCACCAGCCAAGCGCAGAGACGGGCCACGAATAAAGATGAATGGAATGTGTTTTGCCGTAGGTAAACAAGCCGGAAGTAAACGCAGTGAGCTAAGGGAAGTACTAACGAAATAAAAACGTCAAGGTGGTTTTATTGGGGTAATTTCAAAGCACACTTGCATTCGGGATTGTCGCAGTCTCGAATGACTGTCGCGAATGACCCGTACATTATTTATGACGCTCAATCTAGTTCCGTCGTTTGTGCTGGTGCATATAGGTATTGTGAAAGGAAGGACTAGGGCATGCTACGGAAATTTTCCGTTATTTCTTTCCTGCAAAGCCCTATATACATCCCAGGCATTGCCCTTGGTCTGATGGCCCATGTGCTCTTGTTTTCATGGAACCCAAATCGGTAGCAATAACATTTCCGAGGTCGCGGTTCAGTTGTCCTTTAAGAATACACAAGAATGTTTAGTATGAACTTGCCTTCGCTCGGACTTGCTTAGTGTGCAGTAAAGTGGGCGAAGAATTAGTTTTTGGGCTGTTCGAAACTCAACTATCAGTTTTATAGCCTTTCCCAATTATCCGTCTTTCCAACTGCATTGTCGTGTTAGCATCCCTTATGCTTCTCTCTCCAGTGTCTATTCTTTAGTGCCCGTTTCCTCTCATGGGGCCATATTTCCTTATGGAGATTGTAAAACGGCGTTTTGTATGCGAGGCTAGTTTGCCTCAGAGCTCATAAAATTAAATCCCGCAGCTTAGTTTTCAAGGGCCAACTGCAGCTGAAATTCTGTGTGTGATGATAACCAGAAAGTTATATAACTCAAATGTTTTATGTGCCGACTTTACGAGGATGTTACACCATGATATCAAGAGTGACTGGTTTTCAAAATTAGTAAACATTCTCCAGTGTAGTATTTGAAAGTAGGCCCGAAATTAGAAGAAATTCATCACGTTTTATATTAATATGAGGGAGGGGGGGAGGACTCCGGAATAATTTTGACTACCTGTTTCTTTTTAACATGCACTCAATGCACGGTACACTAGCACCTTTGCTTTCTATCCCCGCTTAGATTTTACCCTCGACCTGGTGCTAAGCTGTGCAACTCCACAGCCCCTGTGCTAGCTTGTCTAGTCCTGAAATTAGTAGTAACATTAGAATAACTGCGACATTGCTGGCGACAACAGCGCCGAACAACCAGACTGGTCCAGCATAGAACAAGCGCAATGCGTCTCCAACCCCTTGTTAAGGATAGACTCTGCATAGCAACTAGGTTTCTGCGCTTCACATATAAAAACATTTCAATGTTGGAAATCGATTAACTTAATTGATACTTGCTTGCAGACTTTCTCCCAACTTCCGTCAAAAGAAAATACAGTGGAATGATTTGAGTAAATAGGGTTCGCAATGTCCTTATTGACGTACCCCCTTGAGCAATAGTATACATATGAGGGATTCCGTGATAAAGTAGATTTTTTTCTCGGCTATGAATCCAACACGAAATCGAGGACTACAGCCCAAACTTGTATTTACAAACTTTTAAGTCCACTCGGGAAGTTCAACTTGTGCATCGACCATTTCAGCTCCTGCGTCTGAAGTGCGAATTCAGCTTTTTTTTTTTCGGTGAGCCCGGTGTCCATATACATTTGCTCACTAATGTATATGTCAGAAAAGGCAAGCCTGGATCTACCTCACAATCGTCGATAATGCACGGTCACCAGCAGTCCTAGGACGCAAAACAGGCCTTTACACTGGTTCCCGTTAATTGCTTCAATTAACGAAATGGCTTCGTAAGCCGACTGCGCCAAATCTATTGCTGCGGTGTTCTCGTCTAATATGTTAACAAAAAGCTTTGCTATATTAAATGTACGTACCGAATACGCTTGGGGCGTAGCAGGGCACGTCTTGACAAGACACAGGGACGAACTGCCCCAATGGCATTGAATATCAATCTCAAAACCAAATAGGGGCATTTAAGTCAATTGTGGCAGCATCCAGCAGCCGGCGACCCCAACGGACCAACATTACTTGTAATGTGTTCCTGTCTAGAGTACTGTAGCTGCACATAGACACAGTTCATGGAGCGGTAAACATAGCCAGAAGTTCCAACAAGTTCTTTATATTTATACAAGAGAAGTAGAACTGAGTGGTGGCGTAAGCTGCGGGGTCGCAGAGCAGTTTTCAGGGGAGCCCAGCTGGAAGAAGGACATCTGCATACTAACACTCTTATCACTTTGCTTTCGACGAAGATCAACCGACATGACCAAAAAAGAAGAAACCGCATTTGTTTCACACAGAACACATACGCCACCGTCGCATCTTGAAGGAATCGTAGTTCGCCTCGCGTATTTGTCTCAACGTTCTTCCCAGTTTTCCTAAGCCTCCCACCTGATTCACCTAGTCCTCCTCAACCAAGCTGAATTCAAGATCATTGCGCAGTGCTTTCGCGCGTTACATCGATTTCGGTTTCAGGAAGATTTCGCCCTTTTTACGCTCGTCTATATTCCATCGCTTCATGTTATCCCAACCGGTTTCCTTCTCCCGTTTCTCACAATTCTCTGCTCAGCGTTTACTTACATGCATTCCTGCTCGGTCTTCGCCGCGCATCTTTTGTTGCACCTTCTGCCCTTGCTTCCTTTCGTCTCCATATCTCAAATTCAAATTCTTTATTTCCAAAACAAATTTGGTGGTTGACAGGGCTAAAAGCTGTGGCCTTTCGCTTGACAGATCTACCTAAGTTCACTTCCTTCTTTTCTCCCTCTCTGACCAACTAAGATGCACTGGCCGCTTTCAGCGTGCAACTGGAAGTCTGAATGCGCGCTTCCCCTCAGTGACCCGGAAACCACTACTCGGAGAACTAATTTCGCCATGGTAATGGCCATCGGCTTCCCCACGACTACAACGAGAGCGCACCTCGACGCTTCTAAACTGCCGTATTTTGCGCGCTGTCCAAGTCGTCGCCTCAAATCCCCTTTCTCTGCGTCCTGCGTACCACATTCCAGATCTTTGCTTCCAGCCCGCCGCCTCCAATCCATCCTACACCTAGTTGTACTTGCTGGCAAACGCGGTACCCTTAAATTTTTTGTTTCATAATTGTATTATCAGCAGTATGTGAAGTACTGGGCTTATCCTAAAGCATAGACGAACCCCGTTTGAACGAGCCTGGAACTTTCTTGAAAACCCAAAACTGCAGCACTGTGCCATAGCCGCTATAGAGGCGGTGACAGCATTTCACCGTACGTATGCTGCCTGACTATCATATAAAGGCTGTGTTCGTATCTATAGACGCCTAAATGGACAGGTAAGAGGACAGCATCCATATTAGGCGTGGTCTCTGGTCTACACGGAAAATATTCCTTGCTGGTCGCCTCATAAAGTTAGGCGCAACAGCTCGGTAGTGGCGGTGAAAGTGATCGAGAGTCTCTCTGGCAGTGTGCATATAGTTCAA
The DNA here is from genome assembly GCF_013339745.2 of Dermacentor silvarum. Classification (NCBI taxonomy): domain Eukaryota; kingdom Metazoa; phylum Arthropoda; class Arachnida; order Ixodida; family Ixodidae; genus Dermacentor; species Dermacentor silvarum. The sequence continues at coordinate 62,225,060 of NC_051161.1, forward strand.
AGTGATGTTGCTGCTCGTCAGTGCAAATTTTGTAACACGTTTCGCAAACAACGACGTGCGCGTCGGAGAGCACGCTTGGCAAGTTTCGCCACAAGAATGGAAGGAAGGTAGGAGGAATAGACGGAAAGACAGGGAGGTTAGCCAGTTCTCAGACCGGCTGGCTACCCTGTGCTGGGGAAAGTGGTATTCTACTATGCACACTGAGGAGATAGCTACGCTGCGTTTTTTTTTCTTGTCTAACTATGGTCTATTTTTCGCTATACATAACTGTAGGAAGTTAGTTTTAGACGTCATGAAGTTAGTGCCAACGTTGGCAGCCCCCAGACTGACTGCGTGCTATATTAGGATATAGCACGCATTGATATTGCTTATATAGCACGCACTATATTGATTTGTAGAACCGGTTAGTATAATGAAGTATTATACTAGCTAATGGATGGTGACGAATGAGTGAACGTTGTCAAACTACAGAATTTTCCACAACGCGACACATGACAGGCCAGAATGTTTCTAGTAGGACATAAATAATCCATGGGACTATCTGTGGGAGGCGGGGGGGGGGGGGGCTTTTCATTCCGGTTTCTGCCATTGTCATTGTCACATGAAGCATTGACATCTCACGTGATGCCATACACAACCGCCATGAACGTCCGAACTTTCAACACTATATAGAATTTTCTCATCAGTATGCAGTTGGATCATAACTGCATGGACTGCCGACCATGTGGACCATTAAAACCAAACAAGCAGTTCAACAGAATTGTTATTGTACCTTTGTACAAGATGCGCAAAGCGCCCACATTTTTATCGCAAAAAAGACAGCCTTAGGTACCCAAGACATAAGAAAATAATGGGTTGAGGTTATTTGAAGGGATTTGAGTATTCGCATAGGAATAGTTTTCCCACTACAAGAGTATTTGAGCATTTGTCCGAGTTTACGGCTCTGACGGGCCCTTCACAAGATTTGCAGTGCCTTCTGAGCTATTTGTTGAACCGGTTCGGAATGATTCCTCTAATAAAATGGAGGCAAAAGGCGTAGCGCATCAGAAACAGGACACAAGAGGAAGAACACAGACAACACACAGTGATACGCTGCGCCTTTTGCCTCCATCATGTTATACCAACAAGCCCAACGTGCAACGTTAGTCATCTAATAAATTTCTTTTGGAGTTCAGCTCCAATATGGCGGAAATAGAACGGTTTGGTTCGGTTCCGGTTCAGCTGAAAGGGGGGGAATTAGCTCCGGTTGTCGGTTGATTTGAAGTTTGGTTCCACACTCTGACTTAATTAAACACAGGAATGTGCGCCCTACAAATTTAGAAAAGACGCGTTTCTGCGAGTGCGGCTGATTTATAAGCGTTTCTGTTTGTTTGTGTCTTAGCTGTGACGAAACAGAAACAAAATAAGTATGCGTTTTCTTCGGCGTAAAATTGGCGCGACATGAACCCGAGGACGACCACGTCGGTAGTGCGCCCACTTGTTTTTATTGCGATAGAAATTAAATGGACACTATAAGCTCATTTTGCCGTCCGCCGTCGTCATCACCATGAAGTTCCGCATTAAGTCCAACGGCGGTATAATCGACGCCGCGCGCCGTCCGCTGCGTGTGGCAGTGAAAGCGTGCGAGGGTGAGCTGGCAACCGCCGCTTACTCTCGCGCACGCGGGAGAGGAAGGCGGACGGTCGCGCGCTTCTTCGTTCGCCCGCGAGGCACGGGGAGCAGGTGACGGAGACGGGAAGTCATCACCATGAAGTTCCGCATTAAGTCCAACGGCGGTATAATCGACGCCGCGCGCCGTCCGCTGCGTGTGGCAGTGAAAGCGTGCGAGGGTGAGCTGGCAACCGCCGCTTACTCTCGCGCACGCGGGAGAGGAAGGCGGACGGTCGCGCGCTGTCTTCGTTCGCCCGCGAGGCACGGGGAGCAGGTGACGGAGACGGGAAGGGGGGGGGGGGGGGGGTGCTGCTGCTCACGGAGCTGCCGCACGGGTGCCGTATCTTAAAAGCGATCTGCGATGCGAACGAAGTATGCGCCCGCGGGGCCTCATCTTCAAAGCATCTGTGGTGGCGACAAAGTGTATGCGCCGAGTGCCAGTAACTTTGTATGCGCTGTGCTTTCGACGCTTAGTTCCCGTTGAAGCGAGAGGCAGCGCGAAGGTCAATTTGCTCGCTGCCGCTGGAGCGCTTCCTCACTCTAGCGTTTTCACGAGTTTCCGCGCTCATCGAGCGAGATGTGTTCATGTTTACCTGCGCGCGCGTGACACCGTGCTTGTTCATTTAGCTAGTAAGCGAATATTTACAACTTTATGCGGCCGATAAAACTACTCTCCTTGCTTCATATAGCTATCTACAAATTTTCTATCGCAATCGATGCTTCGGCTTTCAGGCGAAACTGCGGTGGGTTCCACGCAGCCACGATTTGGACACCGTTTCCATTCCTCCTTGACCCAGAAGGCAGTGAAGGTACTTGCATCTCGAGGACAACTCGAACGCGCTCAGTTCGTGTTTCGCCAAAGACGCGGGAATAAAATCAACGAATACATAGTCAACCTTTCCCACCGTCTTTCGCGACCATTCTTCCCTCGAGAAACGTAAAATATCGCCTTCGTTCTCGTACAACCGCATGCATTCGCATGAACTGGTGTTTGCACTTGTGACTGGTTTAGTCCATAAACGTAAACTTTGCATGGAAATAAATTTGCATTTTTAAAGTTGGGCCATTCATATTTACGCACATGCACCGGTGTGGCGCACGTACACCCATGAGCAAAAGTATACGGACCACAGGGTAGCCGAAAAAACTAAATTTCATCGTAATTACCAAGCATAAACTGGTATTATAGCTACACTGAAAGGTTCGCAATGCCAAGTTTGGAGTGCAGTCCTCAACTTCAAGTTGCGTTCACAGGCAGAGGGAAAAAAAAAACGGCTTTATCGCACAACCCCTGGTCTGTATACTTTTGATCACGGGTGTACATACATGAACATTGCACGAGATGGCAGGTTGCATAGAATGACATAAAGGTAATTGTACGCATGACATTTAATCTTATAGCAATTGTTTCAACCACTTAACGAAAGCTTCCCTTCATATTGATTGCAAGATGTTTGTTGTATCTACAAGTTTTTTCAGTTTCTATGCACAAGGTATACGTGCACCTCTTCGTTCTAATTGCTTCCCCTTGGCCCATCATAAAATACTCCGTGAAGGAAAGGGGCAATCGAAGCACACTAACGTATTTGATGTTGAATACCTTATTTGAGGGTTTATTTTTTATACACTGGGGAGCTTGGTCATATAGAGAGGGTGTTTCAGCGAACACTTTCAGGAACTCTTAAAAATTACATTACTTGCAAGACAAATTGAAATGCATAATCGCCTAATTAACAGAAATGCAGTAATTGAGTTTCTAACTATTTACCTTCTGGCACATATTGCAACTTACAAATTCTAGCCGGTGAAACTGCAAGGCATATCTCCTTGAAAATAATTGTGTAGATGACATTATTTTCGAGCTATGCGCCATCAAACTTACGGTAAACATGCACTGCCGTTCCACTTACTTCCTTAATAAAACGTCACTTTATGCATTGAAGCACGAATGTAACCGGACTGCCAATGCATTTCTTTGCAAAGTTCGGGAATGAATATCTCGAAACTGGTGCCATTCTGAGAATTTGTTCCAAGTGGATCGCCTTGCGAACTCCACGGCTAGAATTAGTAAATTATAATATGTTCCATCAAGTAAATAGCTAAAAACGTAATTAGTGCGCCTTTGTGAATTAGCCCATTATGCATTTCAATTTATTGTGCAAGCAATGCCCGCCTCTATCGAGTAGACCAGCTCAAGGACTAGGGCTGTGTTATCTGCCACAGGCAATTTTTAAGAAGTGTTCGCCTAAACACCCGGTATATATAGTTTTATACAATGCCTCCCAGTTAGGTTCAATTGTCTGTTGCTCAATTAGAAGTAAATTTACAGCTTCTTGCAGAATCGCTTGTAGAAGCAGTGATTAACAAGTACAAATATAGAAAGCTTAACAGCTACAAGGTGGTAGAACTAAGTGGAAGGGATTTACGACTGGATGGGTTTTCAATCATACAAATGCTACTGGCTGCGCATTTCGCATTATGAAAATGAATGGGCGCAGAGACTATTTATGACCAGAAATCACAGACCTCAAAATCCCACGAGACGCCGCGAGGAAGGAAAGCAGAAAGATTAATGCCTTCATCCGACTATCGTTATCGCTAATTTACAACAGTTTCGCATTGTAAATAAACACACCGCGACTGCCTGTGCCAGTGAAACAGTGCCACTGCACGACTCAGATAAACTAAACATACAAATCACTTTCGAAACATCGTAAGGGTAACGTATGTAAATGACCCGAATGTCTATTTGGTATGTAGATGTCATGCGAAAATAATAATTGAGAAAGAAAATAAGCGTTAAGAGCGGTGTCTTAATCGTCCTTGTATCACACGCAGTACCTCGCTTTGCTCATCGTCCTGAATTTCCATCTCCCGCCTTCCCCGTGTTTTCCACGCAGTACCTTATGGCGTTTCAAGAAGCAGCGCTCTTGGGTGGTCCATATTAAAGTGCCTAGATATTTTTTGCTTTCTTTAAGTAGCGACAGCTGTTGAGGCACCGCCGACGAATCTCATTGGGCGACGCTCATTCGCGCAGCCATGTTCTTCTTAACGTTTTTCCCTCGCAGTCACTTGTACGCTGATGCGAGCAGCGTAGATAGCAGCGGCTGTTGACGGTCGCATGCCATCTAGGAAGATAATGGTGGCCGACGAAGTAGCTGTCACTACTTAAGAAAAGAGCAGGAAGTCTAGGGACTTTAGTCCATATATAAGTCGATCGGGTCTCAGTACAATGCGTGAAAATCGAACTCCAGTGCACGAACTTCAGGCGTGTTTCCAAGTTACTCATTTCGACATTAAACATAATTATTTAATAGCATGACGAGTAATTGGGATGGCTGCACATGCACCATGCGCCGAGAAAAATTATTCAATAATTGCTTAGACCGATAATGCATGGGCTGACACGTGCGATTTCTGTAACATCCGCTGTTAAGACGTAATGCACGATTTTGTGCGGTCGCCCTTCGCCTGTCCATTTTCTGTGACAGCAGGGGCATGTTTTCACATAGACAGACAGACAAAGAACTTTAATGGAGGTCCTGAGAAGCTCTGTTGCCCCCTCTCAGGGAGGCGACGAAGCCGCGGGCCGCACCCACGTCGGGACGGGGAGACCAAGCTCCAGCGCCGCATCGTGGGCTCTCTGGACAGCCCAAAATTGGCGTGAATGGTCGGAGCTCCGAAGAGCAGAGCTCCACTCCTCTGCAGTGCATCGATGCGGACCCCTCTGTAACGAGGGGCATCCCTAGAGCATGTGTTCCAAAGTACTACATTGTCCGCAGCTAGGGCAGTCTGGACTAAAGCAGTCTGGATTGATGTAGTGAAATAAATTCAGGTTGGGATATGATCCAGTCTGAAGCATGCGTAGTGTGACAGCTTGAGGTCTGGTTAGTGTCCCGTGTGGGGGAGGGTATAGTCTTCTACCAAGGTAGTAGTGTTTGGTAACCTCGTTGAAGGTGGAGAGAGTGTCACGGAACTCGACGAGCCTAGAATCGACGGAGCCTCGACTTGCAGTGGCGTCAGCGCGGAGGGTTAGTTCGCGCGTTTGGACGTGTGCGATGTCATTGAGGTTGCGGAGGGAGTCGAGTTGGGGTTCGAGATGGGCCGGGAACCACGTGGTTGTATGTGGCTGGATGACTTTGCCTTTGAGAATTCTATGAGCTTCCTTGGCGATGGCACCAGAGGCAAATGCCCTAACCGCCGCCCTCGAGTCAGTAAATATTTCAGCTCTCTCATCGTCGAGAAGTGCAAGAGCGACCGCAGCCTGCTCTGCCCTAGCCGGGGTGCTGTCTCTGATGGAGGCCGCACAAGTGACGTGTCCGTCGTGATTGACTACCGTTGCGACGAAGTCCGATGTGTGCTCGTACTGGGCCGCGTCAACGAAAGTGACCGTGTGAGGCGAGGCTTTTATGCTCCGGAGCAATGCCACAGCCCTAGCTTTGCGCCTGCTCGCATTGTGTTGTGGATGCACGTTTTTGGGAAAAGGAGCAACCGTAATGTTGTCCCGTAGGTAATCTGGCATTTCACGTGTGCGTTCCATCGCTACAGCGGAGCCGATTCCTAAGACCGCGAGAATCTCCCTCCCAGCAGGGGTGCTAGAGAGTCGTGATACTTGAGCCGTTTCCTGAGCTTCGATGATTTCATCGAGTGTATTATGTACACCTAGTTGAAGAAGGCGGTCCGTGCTGGCGTTTATTGGTACTCCTATCACTTTTTTGATGCTTTTACGGATGAGCGTGTCCAGCTTGTGCCTTTCAGAAGCGTACCACTTGTGCATTGCAGCCACGTAAATTATGTGACTCATTAAGAATGCGTGGAATAGCCGTAGGAGATTGTCCTCCTTTAGACCGCTCCTCTTGTTGGAGATTCTATTGATTAATCCAATCATGCACTCCGTCTTGGTCGTGATTTTTCTGAGCGTCGTGATGTTAACTCCGGTAGACTCGATGAACATTCCCAGCACCTTTAGGGTGTCGACCCTAGGAATGCTCGCCCCGCTTTTGGTGTGTAGTTCTATGTCAACTTCCTCCAGGGGCTTCCAACCCCTGGGTTTAGGACCTTTGCGGACCGGTCTGTAGAGTAGTAGTTCAGACTTCGTTCAGACTTCATCCATGTTTTCACATACTCAGAATTGTCATTTGAATTTATGGAGCGGGTAGAGACGATGCATATGGTGAAAATATTGCAGTGCATAACTTGAACACTATCTGCCAAAAAACGAAGGCGCACATGTGATCCTCTATTTCACGAGGAACTTTGGAGGTGCTTGCGGGCCGGCACAGGTGAACTTAACACTCGGTGGCGTCACACTCCGGGTGTCACTAGCAACCATATTTGCGAAGGTTCTGCGTTGACAAGACAGTGTGGATATTGCAATGGATCATTGCTGATTAGGTATTTATAACTACGTTATAATGAACCTTGTTAAAGATTGCAGGCGGGCGCCGTCACACTAGCTGGAGTGCCTTCTCAAGCTTTTAATGTTCTTCATTCAAACTTTTGCAGGACTGAAAAAATTTTTGTGAATACTACATCGTGGGCTAAATATTCCATTCAGAAATTATAGCGCACTTTTTCGAGGTTCACTATTATCAAACGTTGTGATCTGTGTGTGCGTACTAATAAATTTGGAAATATGTATATATCTTTTTAATACCGTTATCATAACCCTTCATTCGCCACAGAACAATGACAGGTATATTTTCAGAAAACGTCTCTTTAGTCGGTGTCGTCCTTGGATGCAACGTTCATTGAGCGCCATAACATACAGCGCTCGTCGTATTAAGGATATTGCTATGGCGAGTAGTACGTGCCCGAACACAGGCCAACCAAGAAGCACATATCCTTGAAAGGAGTTTCGTAATGAGTCATAGCAGGGGGGGGGGGGGGGGGGGGGGGCTAAATAAATAAAGCAGGGCGCCCATTCAAACAAGCTTATTACTGTCGGAAGAAGTTCTATAACTGGCTGGTCTTAGTATATAAAAGCTACAGCTAACTACAATATCCGTAAGTAGGTCGCTAATTATTGACCCTTTTTGCAGCAAGTGGCCATAAGGTTACAGCTTGTAAAGGTCTTTTTTATAGTTTTTTCGCTCTTTTCTGTTTCACTACTGATAGCAAGGCCTATAGGTGGAAGTGGTAACCGCGCGACCGTTGTACAGCTTCGAACTGATGTTTCCTGGCTAGCCATATCTAAGGTTTCATTTTTTTTTTCGTGGCCTAGAAGCCACTAAGGTGCCATTGAAAGCCAAAAGAGATCTGACCGTTTTGTGCTGTGGTTTCCCGCTGCTTTGGTGAATTTTAGCTTATTAAACTCGATCTTCACGGACAAAGAATGCGTAAAAAGAAACGAACTAAGGGACCGACTGAGTTTCGTTTTGTACGGCTAAGGTGTTCTGGCTAAACCTTGTATAACTGAATTGGATTCGTGATGTTTTGTTTGTCGAAGCTACCACGCTGTATAGCAGAGATTCCGTAGAGGAGGGCTCCTAGGCAACATTGAACACTTAGTGTTCACGAAAAAAAGCAAGAATTTAATATGCAAAATTTTTTTTTCACTAAGTCTCCTGCTTATTCTGCTGCCACGGCCGGGAATAAGTCTCCAGCATGCGCTTAGCAGCTGCATACCGAATGTACTGAGCCACTTCTAGGGGTTCAACTATGAATGATAAGTATAAGAGTTATTCATCAATGGAAATCGACGAATAATGCCCATGTAACCTTTTTTTGAGAGAGATTTAAGAGAGATTTGAGAGAGATTGATCTAATTAAGGGCCAGGTGTGTGCGACAACGCTGCTTTCTAATGGGACGTGGAACTAGTGTTATTTCTGTAACAATGCTTTTGTGTTTTTCTCATCCATTTCCCGGGGCACAAAAACCAGCGAAGCCTTCTCGTTTTCGCGCTCTCTCTCTATCTATCTTTCTCTCTCTATTTTTCACGATCCCTTGTTTACAAAAATGAAGCATGGCTATAGCCCCTCCGAATGATCAAAGACTCCTGTGTTTCGAGAGGAAAGTGCTCGAGGCACGTGAAAGTAAGGGAGTCCATTAGGGTTATAAGGAAGACGAAACGAGCGAAACTGAGCAATTTATTTTCTTAAGTGACCAATCGTTCTGGAATGCTACAGCAGCGTGCGCTGGTAGCGATAAAGCTACAAACCAAAGATGCAAGTATACTAAATACAAGGTCCACTGGGTGGATCTCCTCTGGGATCCGGAGCTCAGCGTCACGATCACTAAGACGGATGAGAGTAGCCCACAGCCCTATCTCCTCTGTAGTTGGACGTTGCAGCCTGGAAATGGTGGATGAAGGGTGTTTGGCGTAAGAGCCCGTACCAGTGGGGTTCTCTACATAGAGGCACATGTCACAGGAAACAAATGAGTTGGTGAGTATTACGAGAATTACAAGAGAAGGTAGAAGTGGGCATAATAGTGAGACGCCAAGTTGCTGAGCTTTCTGTGTGTTTTTTTTTCTTTCTCTGTCGAACCGACCTTGCTACCTTGATTTGGGCAAGGTCCCTAAGATATGAACTGATTTTCAGTGCCTGAATTGCGTACCCTGCGCAGCAAATCCCCCTTTTATCTGCCGAGAAATTGGGTTTAATTCCTCATCGCTCTTGTTTATTCACATGAAAAAGGCCCCGTAATAAGAAGCAAGGAGACTGATTGCAGAATCATGTGGTTCGATGTTTTCTCCTTAACGTCCTTGTGATCACTGTGAATGATGTTCCACTTCCGTGACAATGACATGCGGGTGCAGATACTTCGCATTTTGTTTAAGTGCGTCTGATGCTGTAACTCATAGAATGTAGAAAGAGCAACAAATTAAAGGCAGCGTGAGAGAGAGAGAGAGAGAGATAAATAAGATGGGAAAAGTAGGGCGCTTACCCGAGAGAGTGAGATCTTATTTGCTACCATAGTCTGGCGGAGGGGTTTAAGCAATGTGCAGTATCCATGTTAACCATTATAGTTTGCAAGGTAGCGGTACATCATCCAATACAGTGTCGAAGCTATTGGCCCCTAGGGGATGGTAAATTTCGACTTCCTATTCATTCTTTCTTATAGCGCGTTTCCAGGTGCCAGCATAAGCATTTTAAGTCTGTGGCCGCCGTTATGCGACCAGCATAACAGCTAGACAATTCAAATAGTAGGCCTGTAACATACGTGCAACGTCGCAGACATCCAACTGCCGATGCAGTTAGCGGGCCGCTTCGTTTCCCTGCGAAGCTCAGCCCGAACTGTCGTTGGCTTACGCAATGTAAGATTCCCAGGGGCCTCAGTGACAATCTGCAGTGGCGCTGTGCATTCTTTGTTGTGGGCACAGTGTTCACCTAACCTCTCTTTTCCTCTTTATATCTTGTCTGTACTTGTAGAAAGCAAGGGAAAAGAGGCAGAAAGAGGAACAAGGATCACCAGTGGTCCTGACCAGCTAATTGCAACTGCTAAGAATGCAAACTTTCTCTAGGCCCGCATAGCTCATGACTATACAACAATACGTTGCAACTACCTCCTTTAGCAAACTGAAATTGTGGAAGGTATTTTCCTTTGATATTAAGTTACCAAATAAATCTCCGAATTAGAAACAAGAAAGTAACTGATGAAGTTGGGAGAGTTCTCTAATGACGAAACGAAAGTGGATGCCTTCATAAGCATAAAAAATAACAAGGGAGCAGAAATAAAAAGGGCTTGCTTTTTTCTTCCTTTTCTTTTTGCGGGCGTTGATGGGGGCTGGGAGGGGGGGGGGGGGTAAGTTTACGTGCGGAAACTGCAATGTGGGTCAGTCATACTGGAGGGCTCCAGAATAATTTTGCCCACCCGTAGATTTTACCGTGAGCCACATATAAGTGTACTTACCGGTGTACCACATATAAGTTTACTTACCAGGGTACCACATATAAGTGTACATACATACCAGTGTATTTGCATTTTGTCCACATCGAAATCCGGCCGCCGCGGCCGGGAGTCGAACCCACGGCGTAATGTTCAGCAGCCAAACGTCACAGCCACTATGCCATTATGGAAAGCACGATACGCTATACAGCTCAATAATGTGTGACAGCGCGAACGTATACACTAAGAGCGCCCGAAAGAGGAGACAAACAAAGGCAAGCGCGGTCTTCCAACCGATATAAATTTTCAAGAAGAGCACACATATATACGAGGGCACACATGCGCAATTTCACACTGACGCTTGCTCACATAAATGACAACACAAAACGCTCGACACCAGTCGTTGTCAAAGGGCGGGGGCATCCTTTCTCGCGCAACCTTGGTCGATAGGGCTATTGAAGGCTCGCTTACTGCCTTCTTCTCTTCAATTGCCGCTACTTCTATAATAAAGTCTGGTCTGGTATGCCTAGCAATAACTGCGGTCTCGATCAAGAGGGGATACAACCGCATTCTGAACATTGTTGTGCCAAGAAGCTAGCTAGTGCAAACCTGCACTGAGATCTCCAGCGGATCGCAGCCACCGAACCTTGTGGCGCACGTAGCAATTGCAGCATCGACTTCTTCGCGTTTTTGTTGGTTTGCTCTTCATTTTCGTTTCATCAACGATATGTATATTTCGAGCACACACGGGCGGCGAGGGCCTTCCCTGAAAGAATTTAAAGAATTTTTTTTTTTTTTTGCTTATGAGAACCTGCCGTGGTTGCGCAGTGGCTATGGTGTTGGGCTGCTTAGCACGAGGTCGCGGGATCGAATCCCGGCCACGCCGGCCGCATTTCGATGGGGGCGAAATGCGAAAACACCCGCGTACTTAGATTTAGGTGCACGTTAAAGAGCCCCAGGTGTTCCAAATTACCGAAGTCCTCCACTATGGCGTGTCTCATAATCAGATCGTGGTTTTGGCACGTAAAACCACATAATTTAATTTTGCATATGAGAAGAAAAGCAGTATTGGAAAATAAAGGAAAACTTCCACTGCATGTAATAACATGAATAACGAAAAAGGCCGGGACACTTTTTTATCGCAGAAAAAAAAATATAGACTGCAAATCATGGATTATTTCATTCACGGCTTACTTCAACAGCGTGAGATATTAGGGGGCAAAATAAAATGGATTGAGTTGCACTTCGAATATTGAAAGATCCGCAGTGCGTTCTGCGAAAACCAGCTAGGCGATTGAGAACAGGTTTTCTGTATACAACCGCTCTTGGCGTTCTGTATAATTTTTTTTCCAGAACATTCTTTTTTACCCCTTGTTTTACAGCGCATATAGCAATGTTATATCCATTCCGGGCCATAAGAAATTGCGTGTCTTCTTGACAACGCGATTTGATAACTTAGCATGATTAAAGTAAAAGCCAGGCACTCGAGTGACGTTTCAATCTCTTTCCTCAATTTCACGCTCTAATGCACTGCGTTGCCTCTCTCCTAGTGCTCTTTGGGTGATGAAATTTAGCCGACAAAATCAGCGATGTTATGGATGTGATGTTATACTAGAGCTTGTATGTATTCGATATAACAGCAGAATTTGGGAATTGAAAAAATGAAAAGCAAGGTACTAAATCCCCTCCCTTTTTCCTTGTTTATTTTTTCTTCTTTTGTTTTCCACTGAGGTTATGTAAACCTCTTAGGTGAACGCCGTAGGCCATATTAATGATTCAGAAAGTAAATGTTCTAGAAATCATGTGACACAGCATAATTTTTGCTGGGTATTCGGCGATAACAAACTATTCCTTTCAAGGGTATTTCAAGGATACAAGAACTTAATTATGGGGTTTTATGGGCCCAAAACAACGATCTGATTATAAGGTACGCCGTAGTGGGCGACTCCGGAATCATTTGGGTCACCAGGGGATCTTTAACGTGCCCCCCACTGCACGGGACACCGGCATTTTTGCATTTCGCCCCCCATCGAAATGCGGCCGCCGCAGCCGGTATTCGATCCCGCGACCTCGTGCTTAGCAGTCCAACACCATAGCCACTAAGCAACTACGGGGGGTTATTTCAAGGTTACTCGCAGCGTTCTTTCTTTCTTTCTTTTTTTCACTTTCTTTCTTTTTGTCTTTTGCCAGCACGAAAAATACGAGATTACATGTGACTTTGCTTTAATAATTTATATTGCTATTAGCATGCCCGTATTGTGGACTAGCTGACGATAAATACTAATATGCTTGACAACATTAGTGCCATTTATTACACTATTTAACATTACAGAAATGATTTAGCGGTAGCCAGGAATTTCTGGAAGGTACGCCTTATCACCGCCTAGTAGCATGGTGTCCTAGGTTTCTCATAAACGCTCCCAGAAATTTTGTGAATTTTTTTCTCTAGCGGCTTACAATATAGTGCACCGGTTTATTATTATTATTTCTTATTTTTTATATTTTTTACCTTTTCTTGAGTGGTAAATGTGAAATAACTCTTTTTCTTTTAATTCCTGGAATCCTCTTTTGTTACTTTTTAATCTTCGATTGATTGATTGATTTATTGTTGGTTTATTTGTTTGTTTGCTTGCGTGTTTGTTTGATGCTGCTTTTTGAGTGTCACTCGATCTAGGACTCCTATCCAGAACTGTGTGTGTGTTCGTGCTCTATGACTGTATTCACTGGTTGTCGGTGCTTTCTTTGCTATTTGACGTTGTTCTCCCCGAGACGACAAGCACCTCTCCGCTTAAATTCTGTGAATGAACAATTTTTAACATCAGTCGTTCCACATAAAAGAACAGAAAGTCGGGCTAGTTGGTCCGGATTCATCTTCAAAGAATATTTTCAGGGCAAGGAAAAATAAGAGAGAGAGAGAGAGAGAAATAAAAGAGAGGAAAGGCAGGGCGGTTAACCCGATACACGTCCGGTTTGCTACCTTGCACTGGGGAAAGGGGGTATAGAAATGAAAAGAGAGAGAAAGGAGCTAGAGAGAGCACAATTTCGCGCACATATGAAGCTTCGCACCAAGTTTACAGACGGTCGCCAAGACCTGTCGATTTAAGGTATCGTAACAACGCTTTCCTGGCTTTCTGTGACATCGAGGCATACGGCCATGGTCCAAGGATCTTCATTTCCGACAATGATCTAGAGTCGAGCCGGTTCAATGCCGTCCGGGGAGTTGCACGCTCGACGTCGTACTGGGGACAGAGACATAAGACGTGTTCAATCGTTACTCTGGTTCCACAAGAGTCACACATGGGCGTATCCCCCATTCCAATGCGGAACGAGTAGGCCTTTGTAAATGCCACCCCGAGCCAGAGGCGGCACTATACAAAGGAACAAAAAGAAGTGCACGGGTAGCACGGACATGTCAGCTGAATGTTTAGTGCAGAAAGCGCGAACGCCAAAGGGAAATGTGCGTGTGAAAAATAAAAAGAAAAGAAAGAAGAGAGAAAGCAAAAAAAAAAAAAAGAAAGCACAACGGGAAAGGGGACCTGCTTCAACCCTCGTGCGTGTTTTAGAAAAATTGTCTCGTTTCTTGCTTGGTCGTTCCTTGCATTCCCTGAGCTTAAAAATGTTCTTTGAAGATGAACCAACCATTCCATGCTGGTAGAAAGCACGTAAACTGTGCGCACTGCATGCCTGGACCGCTTTTTCGCACTCAAGAAAAAAAAAGGATAAAACTACGAAAAAGATGTAAAAAAGAAAAAAAAACATAAGAAGAAAAGGCAAAGATAAATTCATATAATTTATTTTTGCTTTTGAAACAAGAAAGTCGCAGTTTCGCCCAAAAGGCCAAGCATCAATTGCGATAGCAAATTAGTAAAGAGCTATAGGGAGTAAGGATAGTAGTTTTATCGACTATATAAACTTGGACACATTCGCTTACGAACTGAATTAACAAGAATGCTGTCAGCGCGCACAAGCGAACACCGGACGATCCCACTGGACAACCACAGACAACCGTTGTCAAAACGCTGGCGTGAGCAAGCGCAACAGTAGCGAGCGAGCGAAGGTTCGTGGGGTCTATTGCTTCAACGGAAACTGAGTGGCGAAAGCACAGTGCATACAAAGCTATGAGCCGTCCGCAGATCGCTTTCAAGATACGGTGCGGGCGACCGGCCGCAGCCGCTCAAAGTACAAGTGCGCAGTTGCGGGCAGAGTAGAAGACGAACCCCCTCCCTCTCGCATTGCCATCCCGCTTTCCTCCTTTCGTGTGCGAGACGGAGTCGCCAGTTCCCCTTGCGCTGTTGGTGCCGCAGTACAATGTCGCCCCCCTCCCTCCCTCCCTCCCATTCCCCCACGGCCTTTCGCGCTACGGTCGCGTTTGCTCTCCGCCATGCGTTCGCTCTCCGTGAAAGCGCGCGTCCCTCACGCGCTTTCACTCACACATACTGCGCGCGGCGACGATTTTATCGCCCTTGGACTTTATCCGGACCCTCACGGCGGCGACGACGGCGACGCCGATGGCAGAAATACGCTTGGAGTGTCCATATAATTGCTATCGCAATAAAAGAAGAGGACAGTCGCTATGTGTAACTATTGCAAGTAGCTCGACGAGGTGCCTGTTCCTGTATTGGCAACAGCCGAAGGCACATCAAGAAGTCAAAGTACATGCACATACAGCACCCGGCACTTAGGCAACAAAACAGTTCCTTAAGAGTATATTTCAACGCACTGAAATACATATTATAAGATCAAACACTGTAGCAGAAAAACAAGCAGATACAACACCTAAAACACTTCAGCCAACAAAGCTACAAGAGTACGCTTGTAACAGAAAATTACCGCCAAACACGAATCCGCGCGATTGAAATGATATTTGACACTGATAAAAGCCCCCACAGATTTTAGATGGTGCCGAGCGAATTGGGAAGACGGCAGCAATGCGATTCTTAATTAATCCGTCTGCGCCAGTCGAGCGTAAAGGATCGGTACGGCACATAATTCAGTGGGAAGCTGTCATCAAATCTGCATTACTTCACGCTATGCTAGGTAACACATGGAGCCTTTTGTGCTGCCAAATAGCAAAGATTGACGTAGGAAACTTAGTAATGTGATGCCATCTTATTGAAAAAAAAAGAAAGACATGTGCCCCATAACTCCCACATTCAATAATCCCAAATGAGACATATGGGATCCTATAGCGTGTGTCCCAGTTTAAGTTCGCCATGCAGTTAGTAGAATCAAATGAAGGAAAAAGAAGGAGGTGCAAGATACAATTACAAAACTTATGCGGTTCGTTCGTCACAGGTCAGACGACCGAACGCCGTAGGTCTTGTATTATAAACGTATCTTGAACCATGTTATTTCTGCTTTCTTATTTTTTTATATTTTTTATGACAGCTTGGCTAACGTAAGTGGGGTACCCCATATACTGTGTCCGAGCTAACGTTTGCCAAACTGTTCAAGGAGGAAAAAAAAAGTTAAAGGAACACGGGGCGATACAGGCTATATACCTATATTGTTTGGTCGTTAAACCTTTGATGACCGAGCGCTGTGTGTCTCATAATTGTACCTTGCACCGTCATTTCTAAAGCTTTTTTTTTTTTGAACAGCTTGGCTAGCGTTAGCTGGGACACACGGTATAAAACCCATCCTTGCATATGTCATATGGCATTATTGGATATCTCCCATCAGCGTACTGCGCTCCTATACTTTCTTTTAGATTTATTTTTCTTCTTCTATCCCATATCCCATGCGATCCTAGGCATATGCACCGTGTTGATGTTGCGGCAGTTGTCGTGAATCAACAACTACAACAACAACAATCAAATTTTTCTAGTCGCAGCTGTGGTTGTAACGGCGGCGGGCCCCGACCGACCTGCAAGCCAACGCCTCACATTATGACGAAAATGACGACACCATGGGTGCTGCGCTCGAATCCACGCAAGAATTCACGTGTAGGATGCTACCGCTAAGGCCCCCAGCCACACACATTAACGAAGCGAGCAGGAGACTATAGAGGTTTCCGTTTCCCAAAACTTCGGCATTCCGCAGTTCTTGTCCGTCTCGCTCGTGAATAGCGCAGGAACGCGTAGCATCTCGATAAACCTTCCGCGATACGGTTCCCCGGAGCCGACGGCCCAGAATAGCTAGTAACCATACCATGCGCGCAAGGCAGTGGGGAATGCGAGAAGGCGCGAGCGAAGGTGGAGAGAGCCGAAACGAAGAAGCCATTGCGACTTACAAGGCCTGCTCTATGGTATAGAAGCCCTATCTCGTTCCTAGATATGAACGACTGAAAGAAACACCTTCTTCCTTACGAGGCAGCCGGCCGGAAACAAAATACACGTGCGCAGAGAGTTAGCGCGGTGGCGGTGTCCGCTCCTAGTATTGATGGCCCGGTTTAGAGACGGCGGCTTTGAGAGGAAACGGCGGAAGGCACGCGAGCTGCCTTGATGAGAAGGAGGCTTTTCTCCCGCATTCGCGAAAGAGCACTTTCCTCCTGGAACATCGAGGCGTGCACGCCCCCTGCACGGATACGTTTCTGAGCGGCACCAGAATCCCTGGCTGCACTTTGCCGAGGCCTCAGCTGGTTCATCTGTAGCGGCTTCTGCAGGCACACCTTCAAACGACTTTCGCTTCCTCTCACACCGACATATGCAGGCGCAGGGGAGGGTTTTCCATTTCGTACCTTAAGCCGCTGCGCGTACGACAGGAAGCTCTTCTATAGCGCGATCTCAATGCGAGCTGCCACAGCCCCAAGCTCTGAAAACAACGCCTCGAAGCGTGAGCCTCCCCCACTGTGCTTCATACTATAAACCATGCAGGATCGCAAAATGGCGCAAACACAGAGTCGATCACAAGCGACTCCGCAAAGCGCGAATTTTTGAAGTCGGTTCGTTTTGGTCCCATCGGAGCACTGCCGAATGTAACATGGCCTACTGGCTGTGAATTTAGTTGTAACTTTTCGTCGCTGTGTTAACCACAGACGCAAAACGAGATTTATTAACTAGTTTGCAATGCCTTTTACCGGGTGGAGTTTTTTTTTAGCTAATCAGGCAAGTGTTTTATTATTGCGATAGCAATTATGTGGACACTCCAAAGCGGATTTCTGCTGTCGGCGTCGTCGTCGCCGTGAGGTTCCGTATGACGTCAACGACGGTGAAATCGTCGCCGCGCTCCGGACGCTGTATGTGCGAGTGAAAGGGCGCGAGGAACGCGCGCTTTCACGGGGAGCGAAGGAGGAGGAGGAATAAACACTTTATTGAAATAGCAGACTGAGGTTTTGGCGGGTGAAGCCCCTACTCCAGGGCCCCACTGGCTCTAGCGGCTCGTTCGGCTTGGTCCAAGGTTGCCTGCTGGCTTCCCAGGTCCTGCCGGGCGAGTCGCGCCTCCCACGACCTTTCAAGTTCGTTGCGTGTAACGAGGGGTGAGTTTCCCTCTGCTGGTCTTTGTTTGCAATGCCAAGTGATATGTATGAGGGTTGGTGTGTCGCTGCACCAAGGACAGCAGTCATGGTATTGGGACGGGTGTATTTTGCTGAGTGTGTGTATATTGGGATATGTATTCGTTTGTAGGCGTCTCCAGTCCTGGGATTGCCAGCGTGTGAGTTTAGGGTGGGGTGGCACCATTGTCTGCCTTGCGCGTCTTTGGCTGTCGAGGATATCTCGTGGCAGCGTAGGTGTGAGGTATTCCTCCCGGGTCGATGTGTCCGCGGCTCGGAAAATTAGTCCTCGAGACAGGCGGTCCGCCCGTTCGTTTCCCTGCACACCTTTGTGAGCGGGGCACCATGTGATGATGTGATCTTCTCGAAGGTTGTTTCCTAGAATGCCTAGGACGCTCCGAGGGAGGACGCCCCTGAGAAACAGTCGGCAAGCTTCTTGCGAATCTGTGAGAACGTGTGCAGATTGCCTCTTGCCCTCTGCCGCTCGTATGGCTAGTGCTATGGCCGCCGCTTCGGCCACGGCCGTGCTCTTGGTACGGATCGTAGCCGACGTGATTGCTTCGTTACCTCTAGTGACGACCGCAGCAAATGCTCTCAGCCTCGAGGGGTAGAGAGTTGCGTCTGTGTAGTGAGTGTTTGGGTCGTTGCGTAACCGTTCGAGTGCCACCGCTCTCGCTCGTCTGCGGCCGGCGTTAAACGTGGGGTGCATGTTCTTGGGTATTGGGTGCACGTGTATGCGTTCCCTGTCTTGTCTGGGTATTTGGTGCGTCTCCTCCCCGCAGAATTGGGGTGCCAAGGGGTAGTGAAGTCTCTGTAGCAAATTGTGCATGATCAAAGCACACGGGGAGCGAACGCACGTCGGAGAGCAAACGCGCGTTCTGCGCCGTGCTTCCTGAAGGGTTGCAGAATTAAGCGTCTCTTTCCTCCGTTACAATCACCATATATAGAGAGCGAACGCGACTTTTTCCGTCGCGCGAAAGGCCGTGGGGGGACGGGAGGGAGGGAGGGGAGGCGACGTTTAGCTGTGGCACCAAATGCGTATTAAAGACGATAGTCTTTCTTGGGGAACTTAAACACTGAAAATTTGGTCTGTCTGTCTGTCTGTCTGTCTTTCTGTTTGTCTGTCTTTCAACCGATTCAGCCACCCGGCCAAAGTTGGACCACTTGCTTACCGCCCACACTACTTAAACTGGTACGGCTGTTCATACCTGTGAACGTTATCGATCAAAAAGTAAATATTACGCATATCTGAGGCGCAACATCACTAGGTAAGTATTAGGAGGTGTGTTCCTTTAATAGAAAATACATAGATACGTAACTCTAAAGACCCTAGTTTCTTAAGCTGCGCAGAAAATGCCATGCTATGCGCGCCGACGAACGACGTCTGCCACGAAGGGAGGGAACCCTCTGCACAAGCTCGTGTTTCCCGGACTGCGCGCCGACGAGCGCCCTCTGCCATGGAGGAAGGAAACCCTCTGCACAAGCTCATGTTTCCCGATGTAATGCCAGATGGCGTCCATGTCTCACGCAGCGCCTCCTCAATTTTATCAATGCCAGCCAGATGCGGCCGATTCCGCCTCCTCAATTTTATCAATGGCAGCCAGATGCGGCCGATTCAACATAAAGAAAGCGCTGCCTGAGGCAGGGCAAAACATAAATGGCCGCTTCATGAAATACAACCCACTCTACAAGACATGCCCAGACAACGCAGGGAAAAGACCGACGACCAAATTGCAGCGGAGAAGCGCCGGCGTGCCGACGCTCGTCGTCTCAAGCGTGCCCAGGAAACGTCCGAGCAACGAGCCGAGCGGCTAGCGCAAGGAGCTTGGCAAGCGAAAGCGAAGTGCCTACAACCCGGTTTGGAACGGCTCTCGACCACGTCTTCCAACGCGGGCTAAAGAACGTGGAAGTACTGAAGTACGCCTCCTACTTCAGCGTACACAGACCTCTGCTCTGCTTGGTTGCCAATGCGTCGGACGACGAGGGATGTCATGGTGACACTCAGTGTGCCAGTGGTACCAGTGCCACTGTGGAACGTGATCGTGCCTCACACCCTGGCGTCACCGGAGACGGGAAGGCGTCTACTTCGGCGCACCAGTAGTACATGCGCACAGCCATTGACCCTTCCACGCAATAAAATACATTCATGTCTCACAAATGGTTCTTCTTTGCAAACTATCATGCTATACAGTATACCACACGCGACCGAAACATTGCTGACATATCGTGGAGGTACGAACACATGGCATGCCAGCAGTGATAATGCGGTAAAATGAAATCTGTTCAAACAAACCTCCATTGCATTTATCATGCCAGGACGGAAATGGTACGAGAACAGCATCACGGATGGCCGCGGATCAGACCAGCACTCATGTAGTATACGGCCGGCAGAAGACTATCGTCTTTCGACGACATTTGCAGCGAAGCACGCAGATACGCGGCCATTTTTTGTGTTTGTTGCACATTCGAACGAATGCCATATTTAAAGCTGTATGCTTTTGCGCTATGTATAGTAACTTGTGCAAGATTTTATGATACTTATATATTTACCTTTCACACCATTAACGTAACATCTATTATTATATTCCGTGTGCTCAATCAAGAATATGCTAGTAAACTTGCAAGAAAGCAGCGATTTTGCCGGGATGCTAAGAGGTGATTATATTCGCTTTCTACCGCATTAAAAAGTTGAAATTCTTCCATTTCCTCCCCAGATAGTAATGTTCATTGCACAGCAGCAACGTGGTCCCTTGGTTATGGTGTTGGGCTGCTAAGCACGAGGTCGCGGGATCGAATGCCGGCCACGGCGGCCGCATTTCGGTGGGGGCGAAATGCAGAAAGCACCCGTGTATGCAGATTTAGGTGCACGTTAAAGATCCCCAGGTGGTCCAAATAAATCCGGAGTCCGCCACTACGGCATGCTTTATAATCAGATGGTGGTGTTGGCACGTAAAGCCCCGTAATTTAATTTTAACGTGATACCCCTATTCTCCTACAACGCGTTAATAATGCAGATACAGCATGAAGTTTACTTCTGTTTCAAATAATTTACCGCTCAACTGGGGTATCCGAAGAACATCTGACGGTTGAACCTCTTCTCGCTGTTTTAAATCTTGGAAGACGTCCATATAATGCTTACGCAAGTAAAATTACGCCATAAAACCCTGAATATGTGCGAAGTTAATTTGTTTCATTTCTTTCATTGTGTGTAGTCCGCAATTTACGCAACATGCACTCTTCGTAAGTGCTGCTTCGACCATCTTCCAGCGTGCCATTTGTAGCAGTGGAAATATTAGCGAGAGATATTATAGTCCTACCAATAATGCAAGCACTCACGTGCAACAGTGCTCCTGACAGCAAGCAATTACTTTAACCAGCAAGAAAAAGAAACAATGCGAGTACCACGCTTACCTATTAAGTCCATGAATGAAAGCACCTTGACATTTGGCAAAGTTTTCGCAAGCATTGCGATGTAGTGCGCAATGCCTGATAAATTGTGATCTGGGGTGCTATGCAGGATGCGCCGAGTTTCTCGTTGGCACGAGTTTTACCCGAGTTTGCTCGATGGCAGTCAGTGAACGGAGATAGCAAGGAACGCCCAAAAACAGCAGGCAAAAAGAAATGTCGAGAAAACGCCGCGTATGACAACATGAGCGCACCCTGCGCGGCAAAGTGCTTCCACGCTTCAAGCACAGAACACTGTGCAACAAAATGCGCCAGCGCCGCGTATATTTATCAACGTATTATCGCAATTTAGCACTACCGTCACTGTCCCACTGTCTATCTGCACACTTGCCATGAACCGTTTGCCACGCCTTTCTCTGGCGCGTCAAGGGCGTGCCTCCTCTTTCGGGCATTATCTGTCTATCCTCCGTCGAATGCGAATGGGGCACATGCGGTGCATTCTTGCACCTACACTTTCCCTCAATCTAATACTTTACAACGAATAAAATAACGAACATTTTATTTCTTCAAGTATCGGTTTTTCGTTTTGAATGCTATAAATTTCTCATGACAAATGGAGATCGAGCGAATTATTAAATTTTGCACTCTCTTGCCCCGAGTGGCGACAGTGAGGTGAAAGTTTACAAGCGGATACATTCTACAAGATCGCACGTACGAGGGAGTTCATACGGTGAGAAGTCGGCAGGGACGCTGCACGGCTACTGTCGATAAAGTCAGTCATGCCAGTGATCTGTCCATTCCCTGTCTATTAGGGGAATGGCAACGCAGCGCTGCGGCATGGCTGTTCACCGCAGGTACTTCATTGAGGCGGCTATTAATGCCGCCGCTTTACCAACTGAAACGACACTCTAACCATAAAGACGGGAGCAATGGCTGTAGCCTGTCGCTTCAAAATGGCCGTGCGGTATTCTAGGGTCCGTAGTGACGCAGCACAGTGAAAATGCACCAGTTTATCTGCGTGCGCGAAGCCTCCGCGATGCATTGCGAAGAACAGCGTGCTGCCCAGCGACACAATTCATCGCTTGTCATTGCTTTCCCAGTGCAGGTGCCTCTGTGCGCATGCACGCAGAATTTGAGTGTGTTGTTCACTCCAATATTCTTGCCGATTGCCTCTGCTGCTGAGATAACAGCGATCGCAGATGGATATCGTAACGACAGCGCAGCAGTCGCATATTGGCGGGTGAGGGCAATGAAGGGTCTGGTGTGCAGTTAGGAACTTCGAACGCAGGAAGGTGTTGCAACTGTTTAGTGTGCCGTGCTTGTGATGAAGAAATGCCATCGCACTGGGTCTAGAGACGCGAGCGTTTCTCGACGTTGACCGTGTTTGCTACACTGCGGCTCTGATACATCACCGATGACAGAGCAGCCATCTCAAATGACAGCTGCGATACGTTGTCGTTGGAAGACACTACGCACTGCTCAGCATCGTCGTCCACCACGGCGCATCGACGCCTTGCAAGCAGCTTCAGTGGCGTGCCGATAATTATTTCCTATTTGCTACATCGCCACAATGCGAGTAATGAAACAGTGTTGTGGAGCCATGACAGCGCAAGAAGATATATGCATAAGCCAGCGAAAGTCGACGCTTTGTTTTTGATATAGTGGTGCTCAGTACATCACCGATAACAGTGCGTTTTGCGTGTTTTATTTCGGCGGTCAAGACTGCTGATGCCTCTCAGTTCTGCACCACGTCGCTGTTGCCGAAAAATAGGTTGGGCGTGGCCCAAACGTGGTAGGGGTGACCTATGATTTGATTGACAGGCGAACTCGTGCGAAACTCGTACATCGCGAAAACCCCCTCGAGTTGAACTCGGAAACATGGCGGCGGCAGCAAACGCCTGTGTCATCGCATCCAGTGGCAGCAAGCTTCAATATTCTGGACCCGTTCTCTACATGACCGAAGTAGAGCTTCACGTCATTTTTGCCTTTCCAAAACATTAGTGCGCTGACGGTTTGACGAGTTAGTCGAAGGCTCTCGTCTTCGCCTGTGCTTTCCGAGCTCAGACTGGTGTGACTAGGCTGCGGAGGAAAAGTTCGTGTGATCGCTTCGGCTCTCTCCGGCTTCAAGTGCTGTTCGTCCACAGCGCCCCAGCCCCAGGCCAGGTCCGGCGGCGTCATCGGAGTACTGGGGCACCTGCGAGCACCTGGTGTTCAACCCGGACCAATCAACCAACGAAGGCGAAGTGGTCACATATGTAGGAAGACTGTGAATGGACGCCGGGCTGCCTTCTGGTGAAACAGGCGCCGAAAGCAGTTTTCGCAGGTACACGCCCTTACAAAAATTTTTGTTGAGAATGCATTGAAATATCATTGGTCAATGTTGAGTATCTTATTGAGCATTCATTGGGAGTTTGTTGGGAGATCATTGAGCAAAGTGTTGAGGGCTCTTGAATATTGGCCACTGAAATTTTATTGAAACACAATTGGGCAAGTCAATGTTGAATAGTTGTTGAGTTAGTATTGAAAGCACATTGTGCTTAGACATATCATTGTGTAATTTCTGTTGAATTTCTGTTGGGTTTCCATTTATGCTGTCTTGAAATGTTGTTGTGATTGTTCTGTTGACCATTTGTTGAGTGATTATTGACACAGCATTGAAAAGTACATTGTGCGGCTGTTGAGATGGCATTAATATTTCGAAAATTGCCACTGAAATATCATTGATATTTTGTTGGGCTTGTGGCATTTTAGTGCACTTAATTTTGAAATTGCTTAGCTATTTGCACTTGCATGCCCCGGTGTCTGTTCACATAACTTTCCCTAATCCGAACGGAAGCAAAGGAGCGACTGACATATTTCATGTACCCTAATATGTAATATAGCGTGCACATGACACATTATTACAGTATATAAGGCACAACTGTATGAAACCTGAAGACATACGCTAGTTCCTACAGTGCTATTAAGTGTAAGGAAGCAGAACTATAGCACACATGCTGAAAAAATGTAGCAAAAGCGTACACATGCCTAGTTAAACTCGCAACAATTTTTTCTGGAAGATATACAACACCACCTGTACTTACACATAAAAAAGCTTCCTGTGCCTGTACAGCACAACACAAAGCAGGGTCATGAGAACTGAAAAGTAGAACTTAGTGGGTTTAAAACTACGATGATGATGGATGAAATTGATAAATTTTACAAAGTTATTACTCTTATTGGCTACCTAAGGGACACCTTGAACTTGACCTACAAAGATGTACAGCAACGTTAAAAACAAACGGAAGATGGAAACCTATAGCCTTCTTGCAGGAATAAACAATGCAAATAACCTTATGTGTCACAATTTTACGAGCACTTTGGCAATTTGGTGTATGTACAGACTTGACAAATAGCAGCTCAAACAGAGATGCGAACGCTGAATTAAGATAAGAATACACATGAATGCTCACTCAACTTGAAGTTTATTACTGCAGACAGAATCATATTTCACAATTACAGCAGAAAATATATTTTGTAAAAACAAAAGTCAAGTGACTCAAAGGCAGACCTTAAGCATACCCTTGTAACTAACTTTGAACACATGAACTCTTGGCTTGCATGCATAAATACAAAAATGGAGACCACTGGATACCTTACAGTAAAATGCTTCACACAGCCAGTAAACACTCACAGAAGGGTTTACGGCTGCCTGTGAGTAGGAAAAATAACAAGTAAACTGGAAACAAATGACTTCATGTATATATATACAAAACACCTGAATCGTGTTTTTCAGAGGTAAACATCTAAAACATTTGTGCTGTAAAAGCAGCTTACCTCCCTGGCATAAGTCAAGAACTGCACAGTATTTCAAGACAGTAGAGGCTTGGGCTAGTCGGTGCGTACTCGAGAGGGAAACAGCGCAAAAAAAAAAAAACACAAGAAGACAAGAAGGGACAAGAAGCGCTGGTGTGTGTCTCCCTTCTTGTCGTGTTTTTTCGCGCTGTTTCCCTCTCGAGTGTGAACAGTACTTAATTTCTTGTATTACTTTTGGGTACGGAAGAGTTTACTGGTGGCATTTTCTAATTTAGTGAGCTCATCAGTGAATTTTTTTCTGGACTTGAACAAAGCTAATGAAATCATTTCTTTGGGCCTTTTTTACCCTACACAGCAACTAACTGGTTCCTCAGTCAATAAAAAGCTAATGCAAGGCTAATACTTTCAATGATATAATAAAGTGACATAAAATACACAGACAACTGGAGTGACACACAGCTAACGCAATTCCCAACAGTGAAATAAATGGTCACCTGCATCATCAAAGAGCCCAGAACGACTCATTATAAAGCATGAGAAAAGGTTTCAATAACTGTACAGCCAGATTGGAGAGCTAGTAAAAAACGCAAATAAATGCACATACAAAACACCATTTACCACACTTGAGCACATAAATATATATAATTCCACCAGCATTTCGCTGCATAAAATATATAAAAGTTGCGACAAAGCAGTAACTCAAAGACGGAAGAAGCTGCACTACCCATGTTAAAAAAAATATCGAAAGTGACATAAATGCATATTTAATCTAACAGAAAATGTCTTTCCAGGCTATACATTACAAAAACTGTACAACAACGTTAAGAACAAACGAGATGAGAAGCTATACCATTCTTGCAGAAATGAATAGTGCAAATAACTTCATGTATCTCAATTTTATGGATACTTTGGTAATTTGGTGTGTGTACATACTTTACAAACAGCTCAAACAAAGATGAGAACGGTGAAATAAGGTAGGAACACACAATAATGCTGACTCAACTAGAAGTTTGTTCGTGACGACAAAGATATTAAGCACACTGGCCAACTTGACAAAGAAATAGCCATGCATGCGTGGCAGACAGCCCGGTGCAACAAAAAAAAGGAACGAAAGACGTGTTTTGTAGTATAAATATGCAGGAAAAAAAATATGAAAGATGTCCTATAAGTGATACCACCAAACAAGGAGAGCTCTTTTAAAAATCCCAACTCCTTCCCATTAAGAGCAACAGATAGCTTATGCATTTGTCTTCTTTGCAATCAATAAATAACGCTTCCATAATTTCTCTTGTGTTCTGGTCTTTGTGATGAAACAATTGTTCGTTCTACCCCTTACAGCAGAAAACACAATTTTGTTTAATCACAAAGGCCACGCATACATGGTTTCTTATCTTTGTCAAGTTCCAATGTGTTTACAACCTGTCTTCAAGAATAAACTTCTAGTTGAGTCGGCGCTTGTATGTGTTCCTACTTATTTCA
The DNA here is from genome assembly GCF_013339745.2 of Dermacentor silvarum. Taxonomy (NCBI): domain Eukaryota; kingdom Metazoa; phylum Arthropoda; class Arachnida; order Ixodida; family Ixodidae; genus Dermacentor; species Dermacentor silvarum. The sequence continues at coordinate 62,251,651 of NC_051161.1, forward strand.
TTATCCTCGTCTGTGCTGCTGTTTCAAGTACGCATGTACCACTTGGTTAGGCTGATAAACATTCTCACAAGAAAAAGGAACTGCCTCCATCCACTCACAAGGTAGCCAATTCTTTACAACTAAAAGGCAGAACACATCGAAAGTAAGCCTTCACAGCGTCCATGAAAGTAAGCCTTCACAGCGTCCATGAAAGTAAGTCTTCACAGCGTCACAGCGTACACCACAGGGCAGAATAAAAAATAGTTAAAAATCCCACTTGACGCAGAGTGGCAACAGAGATGCAACAGAGATGCGAGCTTCCTGGTGAATCAGCCGCAGATCAATGGATGTCTCTTGCGAGAAACAACGCCAAGCTGTTCTTGACGAACGACACGTTAGCACCTGGGCTTTTGGTGCATGTGTAACCTGTAGAGAAGGGAATGTAGACAGAATTAGATAATGCAAATTAAAAATCTGTCACACACTATACATAACCACGCACTAAATATTAGTACACACTACACTGGCAATTAAAAATTTGCGTCTCTTTCAAGAGGGCCGTCGCGAAAATGATGAAATGGATTGTTACAGTAAATGTTACCAAAGATACGCGCAGCGATGTTTGTTTCACACCGGTGAAATATATTCCCGGCTCTCTCACAACACGAAAGACCATGCTATAGTACACAGCCGATACAAAGCAGCAGTCC